>NC_048220.1:145154500-145217000 GCF_002007445.2 Ailuropoda melanoleuca | reverse complement strand
TTCTAGTACCAGCATCTGTTTCATAATTTGGGGGTCAGAGCACTTCCTCCTTAACGATCAACTGTTATCCCTACAACGTCACTGAGAAGCACTGCACTGACATCAGCCATTTCTAGGTGAGGAGGAAAGAGCCCAGAAGAGAGAGTCAGCCTTCAACTGCGCGGTGAGCTCAGAACAAAACTAGCTTCACAGTACAGCTCATGACCGCTCAGGCCAAATGTGTTCTGCTTTGTTTTATCCAATCCACATTTCAATCTTAATTTCTATTTAGATACAACTAATCTCAAGCAAAGTACCTAGGAGAAGCAAAATACCTAGGAAAAACCACAAAAGGAGTGAAATCATTCCTGTTTAAAAGTACATACATACACACACACACACACACACACACACACACATGCAAGTTGAGCATGCATTAAAGGTCGGTCACTGGAAAACCAGCAGGTAGGGGACAGTAGCTCCCACCTGGGGCCCAGGGGCTGTCCCCAGCACAGGAGAGAGGAGCCCCCTCAGTGTGAGCCGTTTCTCACACGATACCTCTTATACACACGGGCTCACCAGCACGGTGAGCCCAAAGGGCAAACCATGTTTTAAAAGAGGGTCAAGAAGAGAAAAATTCTACTCAATGAGTCAAAGCATTCACTAAAACTATGGGTGGAGAATGGAGGCAGGGAGAGGAAGCAAAGGTAAGAAGAGTTTCTTACTTACCCGATGAGTCATGCACGAGAACAAGGGGGCAAGCAAGGTGCCCACCAAGAAGAAAACTCAGGAAAGAGCAAAATAGAAAACAGTCTGTGAAAACAAACGACAGTGATTCTTTGCTTTGCAGAGAAGTGGCCGCGTCAGGTGCAGGTGAGCGAGTGGCTGCCAAACACAGAATTGGAGCTGGCGAACAGAGGGAGGAAAAGCACCCCCCCTGCCCCAGAGACAACCGGACTGAGTTCGGAGCAGCTCCGCAGTGGAGCTGGGGCCGACCTCACCGGGGTGAAGAATTGAGGTTCTCAATCGAGTGGACAAAAGGGAATGAACAGTTTCAGGGGGTCCATCTATCAAGAATCAATCAGTCTGTTCAGCTGGCAGGACCATATTGAAAGCGCATCATGGGGTGTGGAACTCTGAAGGTAGAGCCACTTCCTTCCCAAGCTGGAGACGCAAGTGAAGGGCTTCGCACCCCTGCGGGAAACAAGACGGCCTTGATACAAGCAAGTCAGGCTGCAGGACAGACAGCATTAGAGCAACACAGAAAGGACGACACGGCTACAACAGCTGAAGCCATCCAGGGTGGGTGTCCGACGCAAGCTGTCTGCTCTGCCGCCTGTTGGTCAGATTCTTGAAGGAGTTGGACGTTGGGCTTCATCCCCATTTTTAAAGCCTGAGAATCTGACCTTCATTTAGAAAGTGATATTCTCCTCCCACCTTTAAATGGTCAGAATGTGCTTCGCTTCTCCCCTCACTTCCATGGTAACCGTCAACCTTCCTTCCCATGAGGTGAGAGTCTGCCCTCCCTGCTAGACCTGGGAGACTCTGCAAAATTGCCGCTTCCCGCACATTCTTTGTGCACGGCTTTGCTTTTCCTCACCATCTTGAGGTTGAAGACCCTGAGATTTCACGTTTAAATACCCCCCAAATCATTTCATTATGTAGATAGATGAAGACACAAATGGCAACTATTGTTTTTTTAGGGTCCAGTGGGCTAAATTCATAAATTACCTCTTGTAAATCATGTAAAGTCAACTCCTAGGACTGGACCAGTGTCTGAATCCTGGGCTCCTTCTTCATTCCGGCTAGATTGCGAGAGCCTTGATGCTTATAGTCCTGCACCCAGTGAACGTGCCCCCCGCCCATGGCTCCTTGTAGTAGAGATGCATTGAGTCTACTTATTGGGACCACTTTTCCCAAGGTGGCACCAAGATCAGAGACCATGGTTCCCTCTCAGCTTGGGGGCCCTGCTCTCTCCTTGCATCCTCTTCACAGGTCTTGGATTTGAGAGAGAACTCTGTTCATCAAAGGAATGAGGAATGAGGAAGGGAGGGCATGGCCCCCAGTGGCTGAAAGACTAGGTGTCCTTTGAGTCACAGCATTCTTCTGTCCATTCCCAGTTCGACTCAATCTCATATGCTCCCCCTTAGGTTCTTCCACATAAGGAATAACAGAGAAAAAAAATGATCGAAATATACTCTGGGGGGAAAATGGTACAGACGTGTATCATTCTGTCCTTCCTCCACAATTTCTCGGTCTTCATTACCATAAATGTTGTCCAAGGGGAAGGCAAACACCCCAATCATACAGGACGTAATCAAAAGCCACATCATGAATTTGTTTCTCCGCTCCTGGTATGGATAGTTAGAATATAAATAGAATAGGAAAGTCCATTAGAATAATTTACTATTCATCATGAATTATAAATGACATGATGTACTATTCATACATGTCTAATTTAAACTTAAAATTTAGCCCTGTAAATTGGTTATTGAATGATAAAGCCACTGCCATTTTTCTTGGGGCTGGCGTTGGATCCTGCCTGGGCTTTAACCTCTGTTTTGTCGTTTTGAGCTGGGTAAGTCAGCCGCTGCGTCCCGGCGGCCCTGGACAGCACGGGGGACGCAGACGCCGCGAGGCCTGGTGGTGGATGACCGAGGGGAGATCAGTCCATGTTTCCTCCCTGAATCCAAATTAGTCTCGCAGCTGGAGAGGCATCAGCGGCTGATAATGGCCCAACAACCTCGAGCACTAACAGATATGACCTCGGCGGCAGTGACAGGAATGCGAAATGCGTCCCCTCGCCCCGTTGCGCTGGCTGAGCGTGTGTGCTCCACCACGGGAGCTGGGAGCCGCCTTGGAAAGGAAAATGCCCTAAAATGAAAAGAAGAAGGCAAATCAATATAAGGTGGGAAGCACAGCACCAGCTCTGAAGCAAGTTAGCCAGTTTGTCTCTGGCATCCAAGAAAAACAGGACGTTTATAGAGATGCCTAACACAAGAGCATAAACTTTGCCACTCAGGCCGCTCAGTGAGGAGGCACCGGCATTCAGCTGTCGCAAAGCGTCGCATCTCTGCACACCTCTGACGCCGGACCAAAGAGGCCATGGACCGACGGAGCCCTTGACCAACGCCGAAACATCCTCCTCAACCACTGAAGACCAGTCATGCCCGTGGGCATTTTCCTTGTGTGTTGGTTTTGGAAAGGGATTCTTTACCCAAAGTTCACATGTTCATTGGCCACTAAGATCTCATTCAATGAGCACCCACTGGGTGTCTACGGAATGCACTGGGCTGAGGATGCAATGGGACTGGTGAGGAGCTCTTTTCCCCTAGACAGAGAATGACACAGGCACCTCGAGGATGGTACCATGTAGCAAGAGCTAGAACGAGGGGCGCCCTGCAAGCATGTGCTGATAACCCAGAGCACTGCCCCTGGCCCGGGAAACACTCCTGTTCTGGGTTCTCAGTTCCAACAAACTTTCCCTTCTCAGAAGGAAGTCGCAGCTGTGGGTCTGTGTCACCCTTAGGAGACATCAATATTTTTTCCTGAAATAAAATTATGAAATATTCCAGTTGCATGTGGACATCTAGGCACTGAGACTGGAGCCATGATTATTGCTCTGGAAAATGAGAAGGGCTCCTTATGGGTCACTGATGCCTTCACAACCTTGTGTGCATTCATATGAGCTTGTGACCTGCCCGGCACGGGACCTATGCTTTCCATCTTTAGTCTAATACTTGGTATAGTGCACGGCAGATCATAGGCCCTTAGAAAGGGGACCGTCTATGGACTGAGAAGTCACATCCAACACTTGACCATGACGGTGCTCTGAGAAATACAAAACAATCAGAAAACAAGTTAATTGTGCTTTTGCATATATTTCTATCTTCAAAAGCTTCTTTCATGGCTTCTACATGGAGCAAAGATATTTACACATAAAAGATTTCCTGATTTTAATTGCATCATGAAAAACATATGAATGTGAAATATACACATGAAATGCAAACATATTTAATTCGCAGAGAACAGATAACCACAGTGTGTGTACAATGCCAGCACGTGGCCTGGGAAAAGTGCAGAGCGGGCCACTGCTTCTGGGTGATAGGGAACCAACCACCCAGCACTGGGGCTTACCATGACCCACATGACTCAGGGGAAGCCAGCATCTCACTCAAAGAGGGAAGCTCCAATTTTCCCAAATACTGAAAGATTTTCAATAGCAATCACTTCTCGGTATTGAGATTGTCATAAATGGAAAGTCAGTCCCAACCTTTCAGTTGAGCACTGTTAGATCTGTGGGCAGACTGGGGGACAGTTTTGATGAACCCCTTGATTTCACCCACCTGTCCTTCTGAGGCATGGCCCTCCAAGCACCAGAGGTAGGTTGGGAAATCTCTGGGTATTAAACATACTATAAACACATGTGTGCACACACTTATGTCCATTTACAGACACACGTACCCATGCACACGAGTACACACACCTGTGTGGACCTATGTATACATACCCACGCATACATAGGCACACACATGCATGCACACCTGTGCATGGACACTCACACATGTGCACACTCACACATGCATGTACACACATATACATGCGTACGCACACACATGCACAGGCATTCACACACAGTCCACACATGTGCACAATCACACATGCATGCACAAACATGACCACACAGATATAGTCATGTGTACTCATATACATACACATTCACATACGCAGCTCACACATGTTCACACTCACACATGCATGCACACACATGAACACACATACATGCATACTCATACATACACATTCACATATGCAGTTCACACATGTCCACACTCACACATGCATGCACACACATGAACACACATGCATGCATACTCACATACATCCACACAGTCCACATGTGTAGCCACTCACACATGCATGTGCATGCATGACCACGTATGTATATACATGTGCACGCGTGACCTGTCCACATATGTGCACACACATATGACCACACACCTATACATGTGAACTCACACACATTCATGTACACCGTCCACACGTTTGCACTCACAATGCATGTACACACATATATACGTGTGCACTCACACACATACACACTCCACACGTGAACACTCAGACGTGCACACATGCATACACAAGCACACACTTCTGCACACTCACAAACACACACAGGAGGAGGGACTCTGCCCATACATCAGGCTTCTCTCTTACATCCCCAAAATGAAGGGCACACAAAGTTTAATCACAAAATTCAGGGAAGAATTTATTTGCTTTCTTGCCTTTTAAAAAAGTAGCAATTTCAACCTGAGTTGGATTCAGCTAATTCTAATCCTACAAACACGGATTATTTGGCAGCGCCGCGTGAGAGGCTGGGGACACCTCGGGGGGCCAGGCTCCCCACAGCAAGCTCCCGGCTGGCCCAGGCAGCCGTGTCTGTGACGGGATGTGTGTGACCGTGATGTAAGCCCTGAAGGGCTCTGGTAACTGGTGTAACCCTCATGGTCCCCAAAGCCTGTTGCAACTATTTAAGGACGTTTGCCATTCCCGGTGGCTGTGGGGGAAGGGCCGCATCTGCCCATTTCCAGAATCAAAGTGATGGGCCTGGTTCACCACCCAGAGAAATCCCAGGGTGTGTTAGTTCTCGTGGCTGCTCGGGGTGCCCACCGCTGCCGTACCACTACGCAGGGGACCTTCCGGGCGGGTCACCGCGGCTTCTCTGCTCTGGGAGCTCGCCACCAAGTGTCCCCTGCTTGCCAGACCAAGGAGTCATTCTAAGCATCCACCTTCCAGGTGTATGGAATCCACCCATCTGACCCAATAACAAGCCACTGGTGCTGGGAGGTAAGGCGAAGGGTACACAAGTGAACGCCTACATGGGGCGCTGACATTCGTCCCAGGACCACGCACTATCTGCAGGAGGAGCCAGGTCCTGCACGCATGTGCCGTTGTGCAGACAGAACCATCATCCCGCGGAGTCCACAGACCCCTCCTAGTGGATCATGAGAGTCCCAGCAAGCACGGCTCTTCTGGGCGAAGAGCAGGAATCACCCCCTGTTTACCTGTGAGGGGTAAGGGTGTGTTACCCAGCTCTGACCAAAGTCAGAAAGGTCAGGGGAACCACGCGGCATGGAGGGTGCTAAGTGCTGACCCTGGCGTGGGGCCGCAAAGCAGAAGGACAGGACTTGGGGGCAGAACACCTTGGTGCCCACTGCAGGAGCGGCTGGGCCTGGGTTGGCAGCCTCCAGAGCGGCTACGGTCTGAGCTGGATCTGGGAAAGAAATTGGGTTTTACAGGTAGAGGAGAGAGGAGGGAAACCAAGGGGGTAATGTCTCTCCCGATAATCTAGCCTCACACCAGAGAGCCCTCCAGGTCGGGTCCCTTCCCCTCGCCTTCAACATCACCGTCCATGCTTCTCACTGCTGCTCACCTCGCTGCTTCCTTGCCTCCCTCCACCTAAAATAAATGTCAGTGGATTTTAAGGCCAAAAAATAGACGCTTTGAAATCCTACTCAAGAAATGGGATTGACTGTGCTGAGAGTGGCATTTGAAAGAGATGGGTGGCTGAAAATAGAGTCTTTCGGGATAGAAGAAAACACAAAATAAATAGAGGCCAAGAGAAGTAATGGATCAGAGTCCAGAGAGTTCCACGCACAGAAGGCAGCACGGAGGCGCCCAGGTTTACCCAAAGTCGCCGTGTCCCTCTGCTGCACACATCTGCCAGCCTGAGAGGGGAGGCCAGCTGGGGAGGACACTGGGAGGTCTCCCAGCCCACCGGGCCCGGGGGGCAGCAGGCAGGCCCTGAGCACACCCAGCTCTCCCCCTCAGCCGGGCTCAGCCCCAGGCGCCGCACGCCCGGGGGAGCTCACCGCAGCCCCTTTCTGCTTCTGCCTGCCCCCCACTGGTTCCTCTCCCCCAGGGCGGCACATCAGTGCGTGTGGGTAGAAATCCACCACGGACTTGGGAGGTGAAAGGAAGGCCGCCGAGAGCTGGCCAGTTGTAGGGCATCCAGGAAGGTGGTTGAACATCTCTTGCAAGGCTTCCTCGTGGGGTGTTGTGTTCCCAAACCGATACCGTGAAGTCCCAATACCTGGTACTGTGGCTATGACCTTGTTGGGAATAGGGTCTTTGCAGATGTAGTTAAGATGTAAGTTAAGTTGAGGTCATACGGGAGTAGGGCGAGCCCTCATCCCAGAGGACCCCTGTCCTCGCAAGGAGAGGAGAAGAGACAGACACAGAGAGGAGAAACCCGTGGGGCAACAGCAGCAGAGCGCCGGGCACTGCAGACCCAAGGCCAGGCACGCGGGCATTCCCCAGGAGCTGGGAGACACCCAGAGCCTCCGGGAAGGGGCCAACTGGCGACACCGCTGTGGGGGGTTTGGCTTCCTGGATACATTTGCATTGTTTGAAGCCATCCAGTTTGTAATAGTGTATTACGGCAGCCCTAGCAAACCAGCCCAGGGGGCAAGTCTCCATACCCTTCGTGCACTGAAAGGAGACTCAGCTCATTCTGGCCGAAAGTGATCCAAGGAAGCCTTTTAAAAAGTACAGGCCTTGCTGACCTTCTGGGATTTGCAGCCCCACAGGCCGCCGCATCCCTCCAGTGTGCAGTTTCAGTAGGACTCCACAGGAGCCCTGAGTGCCCGGGGAGCGCCCAGAGTCCAGGCCCTCAAGTGGCTGTCAGTGTCCACCTGCTCTTGTCCTAACAGCCAGCCCTCGGCCTTCTCTGCTCTTCCGCTGAAACCTTCTCCGGGCACGTCCCCTCCCCCCCTTTGTCTTGTGTCTCCTCTCCTTCACTTCTGCCATGGACGCAAGACCCCCCACACTCTCTCCCTTGAAATGGGAGCATCCCTGCCTCCCACTGACACTTCCCCCAAGGCCATGGGTCTATCCTGCCTGGCCCCGAGGCCCTTGCTCACCTGCGTCTCTCTGCTCCCTCGCTGTGTGGGTGGGCTGCGCCCAGCAAGCCGTTTCCAGAGCGCTTGCTGGGGCTCCTGGCCCCTCAGACACACTGAGCTGCACTCAGCACCCCCTGACCCCGCTCAACCCCGCCCTCCTCCTTACGCAAAGGCACCACTCCTCCCCTCCACCCCGGCTCGACATCCTGGCTCTAGGTTGGCACCCCTGCCCCTTGTTTGTCTAAATCCCCTCCTCCACACCCATGGCTGCCCCCGACTGGCTCCTTGGACAATGCGCGGAGGGGACCATAAGCATCCTCAGTGCACCCTCTAAGCCCCGTCTGCCCCACATCTGCCGCCTGTCGCTGAAGAGCGTGTCCCTCTGCCCAGGGCTCTTCCCATTTCTGGCAACGATGACCCGCGCTGTGTCCACCACCAGTCATCCACCCATCCTCTCAGGTGGACCATCTGCCCCCGTGGCACAGGGTTTGCCCCTGACACCCCCGGAAGCCCCGTTTCATTGTCAATGGTGCACATGCTGTGATTGGTTGAGCCCTTACTGCACCCGTCGCTCCCATATATGACTGCTGATGCTCACCGCTGCCCTGCAAGGTCCTCGCCATCGTCCTGACATAAGATCACCTGGGACTGACCTCAGCGAGACACACAGCATGCTTCGTGAGAGGAAACCCGACCCACGCCCTCCCTCCTTCAGGAAGCACGGCCTCCGTGCCCCAGCCTACCTCCCCGGCCCGGCTTCTTCGAGCTGCTCCAGCCCAGAGGGTGGCCATCAGAATTTATATGGAATCATATCCAAGCACATACCCTTCTCTGATTCTTTCACGGTGGTATATGGTCGGCCTGCCCAACTTGGAAGGCTGTGTTGTCTCTGGTCCTCCCCATGGAGCCTGGCATTATATCAGACTAACAAACTTGAGGCCACGGAGGTTCCCAAGAACCCTGGCAGCCCTCCTACCCCCTGTATACTTGTCTCACCAAGATCCATCATCCCACTCTGCGAGGCTGGGCATTCATTTATTTCCTTAGGTTACCCAGTGCCTTTTAAAACAGAGACCTTACTTGCAAGATGTTCACAAAGAAAAATGAAAAGAAAAGGAAAAGGAAAGCATTCTGCTAGGACCAAGTTGGAATCTGACCCCTGCTTAGGGAATGCATCCCGTGCTGTTTTCAGGGTTTCTCTCTCTGCTCCCCGCCCGGCACCCCATCCTGCTGGGTGGTTCAGCCACACCTGGTGGGCAGAGACAGGAAGTGCCGTCTGGGTGGACACAATGGATGTGAGGGGCCACAGCAGAGGAGCTGAATGAGCCTGTGCAGAGAGCCCCGGGGAGCCTGGACTGGACTGTGGTTCACGTGTGGGTGCCCTGATGGTAAAGGAGCACCCCACCTCCTAGGGACGAGCTCCTTATGCTCAGGGCATGAGAGCTCAGGCACATCTCATCAGTAAGACAATGTCCTTCCGGTAGGGTTTTGTCAACACACACAGGGTTGTGGACATGCTGATTTTTCTAAAGAGCACGTGAAGCTTGGTTTGTGTCTTTCTTTCCCATTCGTTGCAGCAGAGCACGATGAAAGATCATCAGGTATTGGAGGGAGAGCCGGACCAAGTTTGTAAAAATGTGAGAGTCTGATTAATTTGAAACACATCAGCTCCCACTCTTGTAAGGTGTGTGCCAGAGGTTAGGCTTTGGAGCCCAGCCAGAGTGCGTCGGCTCTGGTGCTCGCTCACTGCAAGGCCTTGGTCAGGTTACTACACTTTTCTCACCTCGCCATTCCCAACTGCAAATGGAAATTACCACTACCACACACTACTCTTGTGATAATTTAACAAAACATGTGCAAGTGTGAAGTTCTTAGAATTTCGCCCAGCCCACTCGAAGTCATCAACACCTAATATTTTTAGCAGTAGATTATTAGTACCTAAGGTTTTCAACTAGAAGTTCTATATATGTTGGATTATTAACATATTTGTATTTCGAAGGAACAGGTGCGGACCAAATCAATGCTGACGTTCTTGGGGAAATAAAGCTTCTAATCAAGCTTTATATTTCTATAAAACTTTATGTATAAGTTGTGTATTATTTTATGGAAGCCTCATAATCTGTCCTGTGGGGCCACATGTTCTATCCAATCTCTCGAGATGAGGAAGCTGGGATGGAGGGACGTGAAATAATGCTGTGAGCGCCAGAGTTTGGGTGGGAACTCCAGCTGGAGAATCACTGGTGCTTGTATTCATCAGGGTTCTCCAGAGAAATGGAACTGATAGTTAATACAGTATAAATAGGTATGGATATAGACCAACAGGTATGTATTATATATAAAAGTTAAAAACTGGCTATAAGGAGTTGGCCCATATGATTATGGAAGTTGAGAAGTTCCAAGATCTGAAAGCTGGAAACCCAGGAAAGCTGACGGCTTAACTTTGAGAACTGGGGGGCAGAGGGTGTCAGTCCTGGTCTGAGTGCAGGAGAGGACCACCTACCCCAGCTCAACAGTCAGGAAGAGAAAGCAAAGTCTCGCTACCGCTGCCTCTTTGTTCTATTCAGGCTCTCGTGAATTGGGTGCTGCCCACTCACCTTGGGGAGGATGAACAGCTTTACTCAGGCTACCGACTGAAATGCAACCGTGTCTGAAAACACCTCCACAGACACGCCCAGAATCATGTTGAGCCAACTGTCTGGGCACCCCGTGACCCAGTCAAGTTGACATGTCCCATTACTACCACACTGTTGTAACACCTGAGGGTGGCAGATGAAATGTTCCTGGCAAGGATTTTATCCGCAAGTGTCTTCATACGTGGTTCAAAAGCAACCTCCAGGTCATCCTGAATTCCACATAAGTCAGCACGGACCACCATTACACTACACACACACACACACACACACGCACACGCGCGCACACACACACAGGCTCACAAAAGGCTGTGCGGGAGGTTACAGGCTTCCATTCTCTTCCAAATCCCAGAACGACCTTGCTCAGGCCCACAGCCACAAACCTATGGAAAGATGGGACTTGTTTCTCTCATTACCCGAGCCCCCTCATGCTGTAACCTTGATCTTATTAAGCAAAACATAAGGAGCTGATCCCACAGCTGACGGGTGATTCGATGTCCGTGGAGTGCTTACTCATGTGAGGCAGGTTAGTTCCCACAAAGCATTACTCGTTAATTTACCCCATTGTAAAATGTCATTGACTACATGGGGCTTTCTAATGTCTTAAATTTCCAACTGAACCATTAGCAGCCCTCGAACACTGCCTTCCCTGGATCGCAGGGGAAAGCGACTCTCCGTAGCATCACGCCAAGAGGGCGGCCTCTTGCCATCTGATGATATGTGCACACCACGCAGGAATCTCGAACGTCCCCCGACTGGTATTGGTTTCTGGCTTCTGTGATGACAGGAGAGGAGATTCCATGTCATTATCATGAATACTAGCTATCCCCCAAATCTTTGTCCCAATAAATGCGTACACCATGTAGACTTAACTGATTTTTCCTGTACTAAAATCACTGGATAATATCAATGAGTCCATCTCTTCACTGTGACTATTTCTAGAGCCATTTGGGACTCAATGATATTGGAATGAGAATTTTGGAAGCCTTTCTTTTTTTTCTTTTCTAATTCAAAGTAACATGTCTTTCCTAGTGGAATATGATTCAAGAGTTTAGTTGGGGCTCTTCCCTCATGGCACAAACTCTAGAATATTCTCTGCACTAAATTCACCTGTTTGATTTAGACAGATCCTTAGATGGCATTGTGATTTGGATTTTGCAGGGTCAGAACGCTACCCTGCTGAGCCTGGTGGTGCGTTCGCAGGATGTGGGTGTGCGTACAAGTTTCGGTAAGCATGTTCCTTCACTCTCTTCACTTCTTTAAAGAGTCCTAACTTTCCTTTACTTAAAACTCTTTCTACACACTGTAACAGTGACTGCTTGTCCAAAATCCCATGGCCTTCCTCCTCGTAGAAGCTGAGCAAGACCCCGCAGTTCTGCCATGGTTCCATGACTTCCCATGACCCCACCGTTCCTCCATGACCCAGTCTTTCATCTTGGATTACCCACCTTACGAGGTGCCCTTAATCCACCCTTCAAAATGCAGCCAGATTATCCCCCCAGACGCAAAACAGAAGGTGCTGGCCTAACACTCATAGTGACCGTGCAATCTACCACGTGGCAGACCACCACACAGTGGACCTTCCAGGCCCACCCCCCAGCTCCCCACCACACTGGGCTCCGGGTCTCAGCTCCGCACAGGTCCCAAGCTGCCACCTGGCTGGTTATCATGACCTGAGTGTCTGGAAAGTTCCATATTGGTTCCGAAGGCCAAGCCCCTACTCCTGCAGGTGTCTATATCCCAAAAGATACACACACACACACACACACTCACAGGTATACACACAGCACTGTGAGGCAGAGTAGTGTTTGTACAACTTCTCCAGGGTAAATACGAGTAGAATGGACTTCCTTTCGGACTGGTCAGTTACATACTGGGTGGCACGTAGGAGCAGACAAGTAGGCGGTGTGGTGCCTTCACTACTTAGGACGGCACCTTCAGATTCCATTAGGGACAGGTGACATCCGAATGTGAGCTATGTGAAAAGTGTGGACTGGTGTCCTGCCCCCTCGCATTCCATGTAATCATAGAATGTGTGATGCTGGCTTCATGGATGACGGAGACTCTTGTATTTACTGTGTATTTTTATTGCATATGTAATATACATTTATATAAAGCTGATTTTGAATGACACCGTCGGAATGGTTATATTAAATAGCAAATCATATTTGAGGCAGTAATTTATAATGAAGAACACAAACCTGTAAGTATAGTTGATATGGTTGCATTTTGAACATATGGTGTTGATTTTAAGATATAGTATACAACCAGGAATTATGTTATAAGAAGCACATATCTACTAAGGGTATACGTTACATGGAGATGAAATATGTGCTCTATGATGGGGGAAATGTGACATCCCGTTTCCCCAGAAATGGAAACATCTCCCATGAACTTGGCCCACCACCTGCAAGGAAAGTAAAGAAGCCTCAAAGCACTCAGGACTTCAGACAAGGAGCTCTCAAGACCCAGCAGCCAACTCTGAGCTGGGTAAAAGTGATCACATTTTAATTGCTATGGCATAACTAATCTGCACGGCTACACGGATCGTCTGCTTGCTTCAAGAAGAGACCTCTGATGACTTAGAGAGATAAGGTGCCCCTTATGCACTTCACCACTAGTCATAGCAACGTTCAGCTGTGGTTCTACTATTTAAAGGAGGCTTCCCATAAGGAGGGACTCTTGACTCACCCACGTCCAGATCCTTCTGCATTGACTGCTTATAGACGAGAGCAGGGCCATGTTCCTCAAAAAATCCCCAATTACCCACACTGTGCACTGTGTCCTCTCTCTATGAATCCAACCCAGTCCGGGTTTCCCGAGTGGGGGAGCCGTGGCCGAGCGAGGTGGACAAGGACCGCCTCATCATGGTGTCCACAGAAGTAACATGCACGGGATGGATGTCACTGCCTGGCCTTTATTCCCATGCCAACTGTTCTACAGTCATTAATGTGCTCTCCCTCTGACTGCGTTGACTTCATATTCAGACATCAACATTTCTGAATTTCTCCAGATAAGTAACCACCCTCTGCTGTTGTATCAAGGAAGTTCTTTCTGCAGAAAGAGGCAGCACCATTTAGTGCCTCTGAAAAACTATGTAAGGACCGTGTCCAAGGCATGTTGAATAGTACCAAGTCAGCCTCCTGAACAGGGACGTAAATAGTCGAAGCATGTTTTCTCATGTTCCAGACACATTTTACACAGGTGCCAAATTCAGAAGATACAGGAGGAATGTAAGTAAAGGCATCATGCAAAGGATGGCTACCATACATAAAACACTTACAATTTGGGTCATAATTGGGTGAACATGAATGGGTAAAGAAGAAGTGAGTCACATATACAATGGAATATTATTCAGCCGTTGGAAAGGATGAAATCTTGCCATTTGCAACAATGTGGATGAAGTTGGAGGGTATTATACTAAGTGAAATAAGTCAAGCAGAGAAAGACAATTATCATATGATTTCACTCACATGTGGAACATAAGGAATAGGGCAGAGGATCATAGGGGAAGGGAGGGGGGACGGAATGGGAAGTCATCAGAGGGGGATATGAACCATGAGAGACTCTTAACTCCAGGAAACAAACTGAGGGTTGTTGGAGGGGAGGTGGGTGGGGGATGGGGTAACTAGGTGATGGGCATTAAGGAGGGCATGTGAGGTGATGAGCACTGGGTGTTATATGCAACTGATGAATCCCTGAACACTACATAAAAAACTAACGATGCATGATATTTGGCTATGAAATTTTTAAAAAAGACAAAAATATAATTGCATGACTATGTAAATACTCACTTATTTAATAATTCTTTAAGTATCTGGATATGTCAGAGGTCTGATGTGAGAGCCTTCGTGTTTTGGGCATGTTTCATAAAAGTTACCCATTGAGCCTGCTCTCCTGACCACAGCGCACTCGGCCATGGTTTGGGCCACAGGTGCTCCTCAGCTGGAGAGTGCAAGGCAGAGAACAGAAGACCGCACAGACCAACCTCTGACCCCCTGTTGTGCCGGACATTATTAATAGGGTTCTAGGAGATCACATGTCTTGGTGGCCCTGAGAGCCATAAGAGGACATAGTAATGGTGACACATGACCATGTGACTCACCAAAGACATTACGGATTATGTTAAGTTTGCAATTTTAAGGAAATATCAGTGTCTAATAAATGTGGGATGAATTTCATCCGCTGGGCTCATTTTTGTTCATGCTTTGATACTTAGGTCAAGGTAGGATTTCTCTAGAAAATGCAATCCACCTGGAGCTCCTCTATGCCTGACTGGGTAGAGAGGGCATTACCATGATGAATGCAATGCCAGGCGAGGCCGTTCCTGGAATGAGAGCTCCTGGTTTATAGGACAGCTTATCAAGTTGCGTTGCTAACTGTAGACTGGCTGAGTCCCCAGTGGTTACTCAGAAAACAAACCTGGGCAGACCACAGGAAGAACTGGGTAATCTGCAGCCATTCCCCCCTCCTTCTCCCGCTGGTTACTACTGTCCCCAGACTCCTTTCCCGCCGGCAAAGTGGGCCCCTTCTCCCTCCTTCTCCTTCAGCACATTCTAAGCAGGCAAAGCTGTAGGTCTCAAAGCCCCCGGTAGTTGAGGAAGAGAGGGATTCATGGATCGATGATATCGGAAATGTAGAAAGATCGTTAACGACCCCCACTCTGTCAGCCTAACTGAGTTCACAGCTTTGAGAGATTTAATTACTGTTTCAGTTTTCAATATTATTTAAGGCAAAAAGTAGAAAAATAGAAGTAAGGTGGAGGTAGGAGGAAACAAAAGAACACAGAATCTTCTGAAAAAGTAAACCAGACAGAGACTGAGAGGAAGCTGGGAGGGGCCCCGGGGTGGCTAAGTCCATTAAGCTTCCGACTCTTGGTTTAGGCTCCATCGGGCTCCCCACTTGGTGAGGCATTGGCTTCCCCCTCCGCCCCCCTCCTCTCCTCCTCTGCACCTCCCCCCACCCCCCTGCTCACACTCTCTGTCTCTCAAAAAATAAATAAATAAAAGCTCTTAAAAAATAAATAAAATAAACAAAATGAAAAGAAGGAGCTGGGAAAGCCCCCAGGAGAAGTCAACAAGAAAGTTTATCAATAGGTGCGAGATCCCAGGAGCCCCTCGCAATCCAGCTGCACGGGAAAAGTTGCTTGGTTAACTGCACTCTTTCTTCTGCAGGGGGATAGAATACATTTTGTATAAAAATAATGAAACCTGGGAAATGTTTGCTTCAGTTGTACCTGCACTTAACCCCACCCTTCAAATTTCTTCTCTGTGCAGTCAGTTAATACATGCTGGCTGCCATTCTGAAGTGACTGAACAGGAAAGTACTCAGACCTCATTTTGGAAGGTGGTTATTAACAAGAGGTTGAACCGCAAAAACGAAACAACAACAACAACAAAAACAGCCTATATTTGGCCCTATTGGAGACATAAAAAGAAATGGCAATTTCCCATGGTTCAAATGAATATAGATTTGGATGCCTTCATTAGCGAAGAAATAAACAGCTTCCTCAAACATGCATCATTTTCTCTTGTGAAAATTAGCCACTTGCAAGCTGAAGTCAATGACCCAGGGCTCAAACCACTCACGACTGTGTGATAAAACCGTTTCTCCATACACAGTTTGCAAAAGCCAATGGAACTGAGGAGATTAAAAGTCAGTGGGTGTCAGAAAATGCAGGGAGTATAAAAATGAAGTCTTGAATAAACTGGGTGAGAAGTACATTCCTTTTGATTGTTGTCTCTTGCTTTTTAATGTTCTCAGAAAACGGCTGTATCTTTCAGAGTCTCTCAAGGATTTTTAGATAAAAAGAGAGGTTTTATCTTTGCATGTCTATAAGCAGTGAAAAACTCCGGAGACCAAAACCTACAGGCAATTCAAATAAACTAAATCCGATCAAGGTAATATCAATGCCAGAATTAGAAGAAAACCCAGAGAGAATATCAATAACAACATTAGAACAGCAGGTTTCAACTGGAATCAATAGGCAGAATAAACAGAAAAAATTAAGTCACAAAGTGTTAGTAGATAAAAGCTCCCCACTCATTAAAATTCTGTTTGTCTTTGTGTCTTTTTATCAATGTACCTATATATGTATGCAAGTGTATCAAAGTTCGTAATGTGAACGAACGATGAAATAATCTAATTAATTTCCGGTGTCATCCCACATATTTCTTTCAAGTTGGAACTGCAATATTAATAATGGTTTGCAGTTTAATAAAATATCTTTATGTCCTATTAACTCATATATCAGCTTGTTATAAAAGCCACTTTCTATCAAATAGCTAAACTTCAAAAGAGTTTTGCTTTGATCAGAAAAAAAAAATCAGGTTCATTCCATTTGTACTGAATAACCTCGCTCAGTTTTATAGAAAGACAGTTGTCTGGGGCTGCCATTCACTCACGAAAAATATTCTAATGGGCAAAAATGTTTTAAAAAGACAGCATATATTGTGGCAGCCGGTGGATGAGGGAGGGCTTGCTTTGTACTTCAGTAGCTAAGGGAAGGTGGCTTCCCTAGGGGGCGAGGCGCAGGGCAGGAGCCCCAGTCTAACCCTCCCTGCAGCCCTCCCTGAGCACAGGCAGGCACTGGCCCTGAGTGCTGGAATTCCAGGAATGCCACCAACCGAAATTCCAACAAACTACCTTCTTCTTCTTTTTCTTTTTGAAGTCTCAAGTCCTGCCCACTGACAAATGGGCCAGCTTCATTGTTTCGTGGGGTTGGCAAAGACTTGTTAAACAATTTTACTCTGTGGCCACAATACAGAAGCTCTTCCGTGGCCTGCCGGAGAGTGTGGTCAGGCCCTTGTCCCTGCCACCGGCTCCAGCCACCTGACACTCTCTGTCCCGTTCACCTCTGCTCCGGGGCGATGCCCGCCCGGGGGGCCAAGCTCGATGGCACAGCACTGGATTATTCAATGAAGTGCAACCAATGACCCCTGAAAGGGCAATACTAAGGATCTAGGGGTTTCCTTGGGTTGTTCCTCTCAGCATAGAAGCCAAAATAGAAGTTAACCACTAACCAGGGCATTTAATTAAGACTTTATTTATTCATTTGGTGTCTTTTCCCAAAAGAGGCTCCAAACACACTTGTTTTTCTGGGAACAAATTTAAGTGGTAAAGGGTCCCAGAGAAGGCAAATATGGGGATGGTCCCCCTGGAGCCTCGGTGAGGGGGACCAGCCCCTGGTTTTTGCCTGATCGCCTGCCCAGCAGCTCCGTCTAGGAATCCTCACATCTGTGCTCACAGGGACGTCTTGGGAAGGATAGTGTCCAGGCTTTGCAGCGGTGCATTTCTCTTGGGAATTTTCTTGTCATAGACATCAGTGGGGACAAGAGTGGCACTGAGGAGGACGTGCCTGCAGGCCGGGGTTCAGAAGAGATGGCTGATCTGGCTTAGCCCCTTGGAAAGGAGGCAGCACACCCAGTGTGTGTCCTAGGGCTGGTTTCCTGCTGTCCCCACCCTGAGCCTGGCATCAGGAGGTGACAAATACACGCTTGTTGAAAGAATGAGTCATGGGGGTAAACAGACGGGTGTGCTGGATTGTCTCCAGAGACCTTCTACTAACAATTGGAGGCTAACTCTGTGCATATGCATGAGGTCCCGCTTTCCAGAGCGTGGAGGTTAGCATTGGTGCTGCTGCTCTCATATGGGGAGGGAACCATGGCAGGGATGTGAGGCCAGATCCTCAACCAGCATTCGGGACCTTGCCTGCACTTCCACTGAGAAGGGGGCTGGAGACCATCTTCCAGGCCAGGGGAGAGCAGCTCATGACAGCTGTGACGGGTCCTAGAGAGGGCGTCCCGGGAGACTCAGACATGGAGACACAGGGAGGTATCCATGCTTCTTCAGGTGCAAACACACGCCCGCCCCTTCCTCCCACAGCAATGCATCACTCCCCAGTCTCAGGTAGTGCCCCTTGCAAACGCCAAGGAGTTCAGATCGAATGAGATTGGATGGCAAGAAATCATTCCCAACTCCCAAGAGGGAAATCAGCAACATGCCATCAGTCAAGTAAGTTCCCAAGAGTCAAAGAAAAAGCTGATCACGAAAATATTAGTCTAAAAAATGATCCTGGAAAAGGCTGGAGTGTCAGGAACACCTACTGTGGAGCCGGGAGGGTGAGGACCTGCAGAGCCGGGGGTGGGATGCGCATCATTCTTTGATTTGGGGGATGTCTTATAATTGCATGACTCGAAGCTGAACCTCAGAGCCCGTCCACTCACGAGGGGCTGTGAACAGTGTGTCCTCCCTGGAGGACCCTCGGTGTTGCAGACACACACCCGGGGCACCTGTGTGGCTCAGCACCCAGCCACTGGCCACCGCCCCCCTCCGCTAACCGCATTGCTGCACCTGCTTCCGGACGTTTCCGAAGCCCACGTCCAGCTGGGTTTGGGAGGAAGTACATCCACAGTCAGGCCACCTCTGGGTGCCCTTTTGTAAGATTTGACTTTTTCCGTGAACATTATCAACAGTATCTCAGCCAAGGTGCCTCTTTCCTGACATTTTCTCCCCTTAGGTTTTTATTTTTTTTATCCTGATGTTTCTGTGGAAAAACCCCGAACAGTTTGTCACAGTCCCTGAAAGTCACGTCTGAAACAGGATGTGAGTACAACGATCTATGGAGGCATAGGGTGAAAGTTGGAAATAAGAGCACAGAGAAATTAAGCTTTCTTATATCCTTACATTGATGGAAATTTGTGTATTTAATTTTTAAATATTTCTATGTATGTTGGCTCAATTTCTTTTTAACTCATGGGGTGAATGAGTGGGAGGGACAAAAATTGAAGACACCATAAGTCTACGCAGCGGTTCTCAACCGTGGTGATTTGGGCGTCTGGGACAGACGTCTGGCGACGTGTTGATTGTCACAGCCGAGGGCGGCCATGGCCCCCAGTGGGTTGAATCCAGGGACGCTGCTGAAGGTGCTGTGTGCATAGGGCCACCCCTCACACAAGGGATTGAACCAACATCCTAATGGTGCTGAGCACAGGCTAAAATCCAAGTGCTCTTGATCTTGAAAGGAAGGGCTCCAGAGCTCAGTGCCCACGAGATCCCTACCGGCACCACCCACTCCCTCAGCCTTGGCTCGCCCTCGCCAGCTTGGATGGCCGGCCCTGCTGCTGACTCCTGGCTCGCGGGTCCCTCACCTGCATGGGCTCCACTGTTCATCCTCCAGCTGCGGCTGGTCAAGCAGGGGCCCCCGGCTCCTTCCCCGGAGCGAGTGGGCGCCTGGCCTTGGCCGCAGCCACGCAGTGACCCACCTTTGTGACGTGCCTATCAGTCCTCCAAGTCCAGCAAAGGGCGTGTGTGAGGAGGGTGGCCAACGGTCACTTTGGAACTGAATTCTGTGTCAGGGTCTTTCTTTTTTTTTTTTTAATTTTTTATTTATTTATTTGACAGAGACAGCCAGCGAGAGAGGGAACACAGCAGGGGGAGTGGGAGAGGAAGAAGCAGGCTCCCAGCAGAGGAGCCTGATACAGGGCTCGATCCCAGAACGCTGGGATCACGCCCTGAGCCAAAGGCAGATGCTTAACGACAGCGCCACCCAGGCGCCCCAAGGGTCTTTCTGAGCTGGATGAATCCGAGGTCATGTCCTCCAACGTCCTCATTTCATAAATGAGGAGACTGAGGGCCAGAGCGATGAGGCCCTGTTTCCAGACCACAAATATGGGGACCGCAGCACCAGGAAGAGTGCACATCCCAATCCTTCCTTCCTCAGGCTCCTGGTGCTGCTTTTAACAGGAACAGACACTGTGTCCCTGGGGAGTCTACCTTACAGCAAGCTTACCCCTCACTGGAAATGTTTGTCCCAAAGTGGATGCCTCAGAGAGACTTCTGTTTACTTCCACGATCCGTAAGGCACAATTCTGACCAGTTTCCCCCACGTGACTCTAAAAAACCACTTCATCACGCTGGTGGGAAGCAGGGGGTTGGATAAACCCTCACTGAGTCTTCGAAACAGATTTTACAACTTTCCGCAAAAACCGTTTCCCGTCTTTGGTGTCCGTTCTTCTCCCAGTTGGTGCTCCGTGTGACGCTGGTATTCCAGAGCCCAAACTCCAGCCATCCTCACCCTGGCAGATAGGCGTGTTCTCCAGCCACATCCCAGTGATCTAACCCAGGGTGCTGAGCTCACTTCCAAAGAAAACTGAACTGGGTCGGGTGCAGCCCGTCTGAGTCACATTCTGCATGTGACCAAAATTAGCTGGAAGAAGTTCCATCGAAAAGAAAATGGTGGTGGCCTCCTGGGGGGCTCAGTCAGTTGGACGTCTGCCTTCGGCTCAGGCCGTGATCCCAGGTCCTGGGGTCAAGCCCTGTGTCGGGCTCCCTGCTCAGTGGGGAGCCCCCTTTTCTGCCCCACCCTCAGCTTATGCACACAAACTTTCTTTCTCTCTCTCAAATAAATAAATAAAATCATAAAAAAAGAAAAGAAAACGGCAATGTTTTTCAAAACACAGGTTTCCCAGCACCGTAGCAATGAAGAGAAATTGAGGCCTTGTTCCTGAGGCCTTATCTGCTGTGTGACGGTGCGAAGACGAGCTCGGGGCCTCTTGGGGACGGGACGTCCATGGCCCAGCGTGTCCGTCGGGAGAACAGACCCACTCAGGGAAGACCCATCGTGAGCGTGACTCACCGACCAGTGCCTTCTCAGGCGGCTCAGCCGCACTCGAGAACATCTTGGGCTGAAAAGGAATCTGGATGTGGACATCTGAAGCCCCTGCCATCTTCCTGTTTTAACAGGGAACTGAGGAAACAGAGGCTCCCAGGCCTGAGCACCCAGTGCTGCCCTCTGCAGGGCGGGGCAGGCCAGTCAGCTCTGCACCGGGAGGGGTGGAACAGAAGATGTTGGTACAGTATCTCGGAGTTGGATCTCTCTCCGAAGGACCTATGTGCCTATCGGATCCATCTTGCAACATGCTTTATCCATAATAACAAGCTAGAGAACATAGTGAGATTTTTTTTAAATATGCAATAAACATATATATGGATATATCTCTTCTAATCCATACACGGAGATTTCACTAAGTCTTACTTTATGGTGAAACATCCCCCCAAGTCTCAGAGGCACCTCTGTGTGGCAGTCAAGCAGGATCGGGTTACAGAGGGAGGTGCGCACCCCACGGGACGGCTGCAGTCCCCAAGAGCCCCAAACTGGAGATCTTCCCTGCCTGACCCAGCCTCTCACATCTTAGGCTTCGTCCTGCTTATCTGCTTCTCAGGATAGACTCAGGAGAGAACCGTTTCGAGGTTCCTCAGGAAGCAAGTGTTCCGAGGGCAGACTGGTGGACACACTCAGCTCGGGGCACTAGCTCCTGTGACAGGCCCAGCATATTACTCCGGGCACCCCTTCCTTGAACGCTTGCTGCGGGGACACAACACGGCCTGAGGAGTGCAGAGGGGAGCCTGGTGCTGCCCATGTCTGAGCCGACTGTCCCGAAGCCACACCGTCTTCAGCACGAGGAGAAGATTTGAAGCAAGGACACACACAGACCCAGGCTCCTCTTCTGTGGTCCCCGCTCAGCAAGCAGGGAGCCCAGGAGCCCCAGGGCGCAGAGCATTTCGGGATTGGAATGGCAGGAGTCTTGGCGCCAAGGGCAGCCTGTGTGTGTAGCTCTGGGAACTCGCATGATGTTGGCGGAGAAGGATTTGGGTTCCAGATGCTCGGAGCTTTACCAAGAACTAGGCTTGAGGGGTCCAAAAGCCCATGTGGACCAAGGAGTGAATTTTTATGGAAAGCTTAAGCAAAATGCACTCAGCCGTCGGTTCTGGTTTGACGATCTATGGAAGCATCTTCCTGGGGTACAAAGAACATGCTACAATTTATACCGCCACATGTGCCTGGGATTGACCGCTGGACAAGAAGTTCATTGTTAATAAGGAGGGAAAGGTTAAAAAAAATAAAATTAATGATCATTAGTGATTTAACAGCACTCTCAAAACAACATGTTCTCAGGACAAGGAAGTCCCCAAGCCAGAACAAAGTACTTTCTCCCAACCTGGCCTCACCCTTCCCTCGCAAAACCCAAACACCTGCTTTCCACACTGGAGAATATTTGTTAAAGTAAATATGGAAAATAAGTAACATCTGGGCAAGAGGGGTGTATCCAAAGAGGGCACGGGCTGGAGGTCCGGCCTCCTCAGCCAACGAGCTGCTTATAAGGACAGCTTCCATCTTCTTCTCTGCCAAGCAAAGCAGAGACCCTAATCAGATATGCACCTGATACATTTTAACCTTAATCTCTTACTATATCTCATCATGATTAGTATTGTGTTGTGATGTACAACTGAAAACTCCAATGGGCCGAGCTCTTCTCTGCCATCTTCCTCTTTTCCAGAAGTTTCCATCTCGGGATTCCAGCGTGGAATGCCAGCTGCACCAGCACGAGCACACGGCGTGTCCCATGAGCCCCCTCCCCTCCCCCTCCCCCGAGGACCTGGTGCCCGGTGGACGCTCAGAGCAGCCCAGCGAGCGGGCGGAACGTGTTACTCGGGGCATTACTAACATTCCTATTCCATTGGGATAGGAACGGACCCTCACACTAGTTGAACTCAAACCTGTTCCTACACCAGTGAGTGAAATGGGCTCAGACATTCCCAGTGACTTGACCAACTTCTCCGAAGAAAGTGGAGGCTGGGCCTGGATCTCTCTCGGCACTTGCCCCAGGGCCTTGCTGATCTGTGGCCCCGTGAGCTTTTACCACCACACGCCCGACACCTGTCCTTGGGGAGGGCAGAGAACGTCCTGTGATCTCTCTAATGTGTCAAAGCATTTGGCTGTTAATAGTGGGATGGCCCCCTGAGTAATGGGTCACATTGAACTTGGCAGAAGAAATCATATCCTGGCGAAGCCCAAGCACCATTCAGTGGAACATCTGGGGAAACGGACAGAGCGCTCCGTGGGAACCTGGCTAATACGACCCTGTCTTTCCCATTGCCCATTACGGGGTTATGAGGTTATAGGGATAAGACAATTCACCCACAGCCCACTGCATAGATTTTGGCACACACACGGAAACTCCTCATATTCTGTATGAACAGTACCGACCACCCAACGCGATATGAAGATGATCCTCGGGGGCTCGGCCTCCGTGCACTGTGTGCCGATCTCACCGCCTCTGCCCCGGCCCCACACTGCACTCGCAGGCCTCAGCTGTCAAGGCCACGTTCCTTCACCCTGATTTTTTCCCCAGGCCCTGTGACTTCAGCTGCGCGCTCTCTACTCTGGGTAGAGCCCCTCTCCTAAGTTGCTGTGTAGCCATTTCGGGAATGCAACAGAGGCTCCAAGGACAGAGTCCTGAAGAACCCCAGAGGGGCCTTACCCAGCACCTCTTCTGGACAAGGGGCAGCAAGCCAGCCGGAGCACAGCACCAGCCGCTGGGCCCAAACTGCGGGAGGCGCAGGGCCAGCCCCCGGAGAGCCTCTCCCTCACCTGCTGGTATCTCACCATGATTAGTCCAGGGACGGTGACACCCCCCCACCAGGAACCCTCTGCACTCTGCCCGGAAGTCGGGCAAGGGGCTTGTGGCCGTGAGCAAGTGCATCCTACTTGAGCTCTCTGGACCCACTGACCACTAAGACCACAGGAGGATTCCCCAAGTGCAGTTAGGCTCCAGGAGAAACCTGGATTTCTTGGGAGGGAGACCCAGCCCAGGACGGGGAGCATAAACAGGTGGGCGCAGGCAGCCACTGCCTCAGCTGTCTGGCCTGCTGCATGACCATGGGAGGGCGGGGCAGGGAGCTGTCCACCAACAGAGGCTTCTGAGGCCTTTGGGGTCCCTGGTAAGTCCAGCCTGATCAGGATCCTGCTGGGTCCACGGCTCTGCCCATCCCCAAGGAGGCTCATTTACTGTCCATCTTTGGTCTTCCCCAGATGAAATACGAGGCTAGAGATGGAGGGTGTAGTCACAGAGGGGAAGGAAACCAGGGACACGAGTCCCAGCGCCTACGGCGCGTAACGCCAATGCTGTTCTTCCTGTCTGCATCTTCCGCTAAAATGCGGGTGCCTGGAAGGCGGGCTCAGGGCCCCTCAGCCCTGCGTCTGGGCCTAGTCGAGTGCCTGGCACACAGTGGGGGCTCTGTGAGTGCCCAAGGAGGGCAGGAGGGAGGGAGTATAGGGAAGATGTGGGAGCCTCATGTCTGCTGAAAAATGCCAATAAATATGCAAATGACGAATCTAGAAATGCTCTTCTTACTTTCCAATTCAATTCCAGTAACCCAGGGGGTAAATCTCTATAAATTATAGTGGAGTGTGACTTGTAAATAACATTTTTCTGACATCCCTAAAGCATTGCTGTATCTTTGGAGTTTATAAATTGTTGATGTAAATGAGTTTATATAACCATTTCGTAGTTAATAAAAATAATACGCAGAGCAGTACTGGGAATCAGGTGTGCTTCTGAGCGCATAAATGTGGCGGGTTTGGATATGGAAGTGCTGGGTTATAATTTGGTTGTGCTCACGCCACTGGGAGCTGCTCACGTGACGTCTGCAGGGAGAACTGGGGGACCTTCTCTCACTCGTTTGTTTAAGGCAGATACAGAGCCGTCCTCAAGCGCTGGGCACTGTGCTCGGGTGGGAACACCGAAACCCTCAAGACCCACCCGCACTCAGAGAGGACAGAGCCCAGGGGAGTCAGATCCGCCCACGCAGGTAAAAGAGATGGGGCATGTGATGGGCCAAGTTCAGCCTCCAGCAGGGAGCGGGCCCACCCCCAAGGAAGTTGGGGCTGGAGAGGAGACGAGGATGTGAGGGGTGGCTCCCTAGCAGTCATGGCAGGGGGTGCGGGCCAGACAGGGAATAACCTCTTGTAGTTACGAGAACAGACACACTCAGGTGACTGCCAGAGGCTCAGCACAGACGCGGGTTAGACCTAAAGGTGCCATGCTGTTGGGGGCAGCTGGGAGGAAAGCCTTTGCTTCCATACCCTGGAGCTGCATGGTACCCACAAACGTAGGAAGGGGTCCATGAAGAGAGAGGAAGGTAAAGCATTTCCTGCACGTCTGCTAAAGCAAATGTGAGCTTTATCATGCATACACGGAGAAAATCTGAAGGAAGGAGTCATCAAGCAAGCGGCATAGTTGGCAGAAGCTGACCATGCTTTGGGCTTACGTCACTGTGCGTGGCTCCTTTGGAAATCACAGAGGCAGATGCTGTTTCGAGCAGCATTCCAGAAAAGTCCTGTATAGACATTGGCCAATTTATTCCTAAGGATGCCCATTGATTAAAGGTCAAAGCTTCAGGTCAGAGGGTTCACAACCTGGGTCACCGTACCCTAGCGGTGTTTTCTCCTTAATGTGTCATTTACTGTTGCATCAAATGAGGAGAAAAAAAAAACAATTTTAGGTGGAAAAAACCTGTGATTTCTCCCAGGACACAAATATACACAAAATAAGATCTGACAAGCACACACGTCACATGCACACATGTGTGTCACACATGCACATACATGTCACGCACATGCATACACACATGTGCACACACATCACGCGCATGCACACGTGCGCATGCACGCACACTGGCATACACAAGGACCTCTCTCAGATCACTATTTCCTATGAATGTGATACACATGTTGTAGCTGGAATATTAGCAACCAGACCTTGAGGTGTGTTAAGAACGATACATTGTGACCAGGTAAAGTTTATTGCAGGAATGGGAAAGGCACAGGACACCAGAGTGAAGGAGAAAACCGTATGGAACCGATGATAAAATTCTACGTCTATTCTTGAATTTAAAAACCTTTTTTATTTTTTTATTTTTGTTTAACGAGTTTATTTATTTATTCGACAGAGATAGAGACAGCCAGCGAGAGAGGGAACACAAGCAGGGGGAGTGGGAGAGGAAGAAGCAGGCCCCCAGCGGAGGAGCCCGATGTGGGACTCGATCCCAGAACGCCGGGATCACGCCCTGAGCTGAAGGCAGACGCTTAACCGCTGTGCCACCCAGGCGCCCCTAAAAATCTTCTTTAAAATGGCCTTAGCGGGGCGCCTGGGTGGCACAGCGGTTAAGCGTCTGCCTTCGGCTCAGGGCGTGATCCCGGCGTTATGAGATCGAGCCCCACATCAGGCTCCTCTGCTATGAGCCTGCTTCTTCCTCTCCCACTCCCCCTGCCTGTGTTCCCTCTCTCGCTGGCTGTCTCTATCTCTGTCAAATAAATAAATAAAATGTTAAAAAAAATTAAAAAAATAAATAAATAAAATGGCCTTAGCAATTAGGAAAGATGTTCTTTATGCATCTAAATGCCTACTAACCACCACATCTGTATCTCTAGGTGTCTGTGTGCATGTGTGCTCGGTATGTTTCATCATATGTGCATCTCTGTGACTATACATCAGAGAAGCACAGAAAACATCCAATTCGATGCAGAGACACAGCCAGGGACGAGAGCAGCCCACCATCAATGCTGCCCCCTCAGGCACCAGCCCAGGGAGCAGACACACACCCCCCCCCAGGACTGACCTGTTGACAGGTGTTGATTCTGTGAAGTAACTCACCTTTTTATTATCAAAAGCGTCCTGATGTATGCCACTTACATAATTATGTGATCATCCTACCTAAGGCATGAAATAAAATAAACTGATAATATCAGAAGGAAATACTCCAAAGATATTTATTTCTGATTTCTGATAGCTTATCAAGAAAAATCAAATAAAAAATGATTAAAATTCATAAGAATATTCAGTGTTTAAATATGTGTGTAAAAATACAGTTTTCTTCTGTAGACCACCTAGATTTACTTAAAGAACTGCTTTACAGTTTCTAGAAGAAGAAAAACAGAAGATACTCAAGAAAGTTCTGCAGTGGTTTCTAGATGCCAGGCATGGGTCTCGAGCCTTGTCCTCAGACAGCGAGTCCTGTGATGTCACAGCCGAGGACGCCGATGTTCTCATTGTCCCACTTCACAGAGGAGACACTGAGGCTCAGGCTGGTTCATGCTCGACTTTGGCCGCCACCCCCGCCTTGCACGAGGGAGCTGAGGCCAGAGATGCCACATGGGGCGGCCAGAGGGTTTGTCCCCAGGGTGTCCACCTTGCAAATCAGCTCCACCCCACCAACAAACAAAACGCGGGAAAGCATCTGCGGCTGCCTTACCGATTACCGGAACAGCAGCTCCGCGTGTCCCCTCAGGTCCAGCACCGCGGGAGCCGGCAAGGCTGCTGGCCTACGTGTCTGCGGCCGGCTCCTCATCGGAGGCTCTGGGGAAGCGTTCGCTTCAGGGCTGCCCCGTCGCTGGCGGACTCTGCCCTGTGGCCGCAGAACTGAAGCCCCCCTTCCTTGCTGGCTGTCCCCGGGGCCGCTGCGAGCTCCGTTTCAGCAGCGCAGTCTCCCTAGGACCCAAACCTTCTGGCACCTGATTCTCTGACTTCCTGACCTGAGAGCAGCTGGAGAAAACTCTCAGACTTCTAGCTGGTTTGTGGCTGAGGTCAGGCCTCCCTTTTCCAGCATCTACGCTGCCCCAGTCCAATCACAGGAGAAAGATGCCCTGCATTCACGGTGCTGGGAGAAACCTCGGGGTGCGGCGGGAAGTCTCGAGGACCATCTGGGAATGCTGCTTGCCCACAGGCAAGGAGGTGATTTCCTACCAAATAAAGAACGCATAGTTCTCAACAATATTATCTTAGGAAGGTTGCACATCAAAAAGAGAAAGTGGAGTCAATATGGCAGATTTGAAGGACAGCGTGTCTGGAGCGGACTGTCTCTGTTGTTCCCACATGTGAAAGGAGCCACACCACACCTAAAAGCCAACACGCTTCCTTGCTTGTGGACATCCCTGGCCTGGGCTCCCTGACCCAGGTGTGGTTCTGGAAAGTAGCCTGGAGGAGCCACTGTGTGATGACCTGGACGGGAGGGGAGAACGGTCCCGGGGCCCGGAGGCTCGTCACAGGATGGGCTGCCATGGGACACCGGTCAGCCAGGCCCCAAACCGGAGGACTTGCAAGGGTGGTCAGAGGCACTGGGGCAGGTGCAGCCCGTGTCCAGGTGGGTCACGGACATGGAGAAGGAGGCAAAGCCACCAGCCCAGGCGGCCTGCTCCTGCTGTCCCTGGGGCAGCGTCCTAGGCTCACATGACACGCCAACAACGACCTGCATCCCCCCAGGCCTGCCTCAGCTGGGATGTGTCCTTACTGGGGTAAGGAGAGCACCCGCATCCCCCGGCCTGGGCTGGACGGCAGGAGCCTGCTGCTGAGGGGCCGTCACAGAGCGACCCTGGCCAGCCTGATGCACTCGACACTCACTCTGTCTTGTGGGCCGGGCAGCGTTGCCTCTGCCACGTGAGGTCATCGTGGTACCTCCTGGAATGTAGTGTGTAACCATGTAAGTTTCCGTGGAAAACCTTTAACTGTCATTAGGACTTGAAGAAATTACGACCATCCCCTCCAATCCCCAGCAGAGAAAAAATATATATATGTATAATAAATCATATTATAATTTATTAATCTAGAGAAATAAATCACTGCTCTGAGGCTGTCATCTCCCGTAATAGTAGGCGCTATCATTGTGTCATCCTCAAGGCATCCCCACCACAGCCTTCTCTGGCCCACAGACCAATTCCAGCCTCCTCTGGAACCCGCGTGTAGGCTGACAGGTGACATATGCGTGGCAGGCAGAGGTAAGTCGGGATCCCAGATCTCCCCCTGGACACCCGGGATGGCTCTCCTGGAGAACTGGAATCCTTTCCAGGACCAGCTTCCCAGTAAGGAGGCGAACTCGAGCCACTGGGAACACGAAAAGAAGACAATTTGGAGTCTGGGCACTTAGAAGCCACAGAGTATTTGCTTTCTATGTGAACTGCCTGAAGGAATAATTCGGTTCACCCCGGGCCAGATTGAGGGGACCGTGTTCTCCTGCAGCCTTAGAAGACTTGCCTTTGGTTTGCAAACCACACTGTGAAAATTGGCTCTGGCTTCCCTGGATGCAGAATAACTTTCGATCAAACTTAATTAAAGTAAGACCAGTCATATTTATCTTGCGTTTTCTCTCAGGCAGTGTTTTTCTTCTAATTGGGACTTGAGGGTATCCCCCAGCCAAGGCGCCTTGGGCTAGAGAGTGGCCGCTCCGGGCAACCTGACAGGCGGCTGGCTCTCCCGGGAGGAGACACAGGCCCGCCCGCGGGTTCATCCAAAGAGGCTCCACTAAATCATTTCCATCCCAGCCATGGAGATAATTTTTAGCTTGAGGTTATCTGCAGAAGGACTCTGACGTTTTCAAACAGCCCCAATAGCCGTATCTCAAGACAGCGGTGTCTCCGTGAGCCCGGTTTTGCAAAGATCCCCCAGGATCATGTTGCTGTGATCCTGGCTTCCTTCTCCTCCAGGAATCTGGGTGAACGTGTCCACTCGTGAGCCCCACACGGGGCAGGATGGCAGAGACGCCTGCCCAGACGAGCAGCCCCGGCTCCCGGAGGACACTGCTGCGGTGCGGGCTTTGGCATTTCTGCCGATCCCGGTGCATTTTAGAGGCAGAGGGACTGGTGCTGACGGAGGCATCATCCTGACTAAGCATTTCGGAGATCGTGAGTTACCTGACGGCCAGAAGTCGGAGCTCATCACGTCACACGGGGGCTGCAGCCAGAAGTCCAAACCAGACGCCTCAATCATGTACTCTCTGCATCCCCCGTTTCCTGCATGAGGGCGAGATGTTCTGTGAAGTCCCCCAAACGCTCACATTTGATTCCTGCTTCCAGGATCCATGGCGCTTCAAGGGACGGGGGCTGGCACGTGGATCTGCGCCCTTCCCAAACGCACGCACGGTCACCGTGGCAGGTAATTCCTCCCTTGACATTCCAAGATAAATGGCCTTCCACCGTGCACACGGGGCTTTCTGTCCACAGCTGTTTTCATTTTATTTTGTGTCTGGGATCTCACCAACGCCATGTAATTTTCACATTTTTCCAAATTGAGCTGTTTTCGTTTCTGCTTCTCTGTTGCTGCCACATCACAGGAGTCCGGGCTCCCTTAAAAGGACAGCGTTTTCAAGTTCTGAGACAGGTTTACTTGAATAGGAGTTCTGTAACTTATTTTCAGGTTTTCGAGCTTTTTGGATACCCCAGCCCACTCTTCATCTGTCATACACAGCATTCTCTGTGTGACTTGAGGATAAATGGCTCTAATAAATCCCATTATTCTGAAGAACAATAAAAATAACAGGTTGGTGACACTGGCGCCATGATAAATACCATTTTTTATTTTGCCTTGTCATTATTATCTCTTCCCTCCTGCCTTGCTGCTGATAGACTGTCTCCCGGCAAACCCAGACAGGGATCCGGGCCCTGCCGGCAGAGACAGACGGCCCAGGAGTCTGTCTTCAGGAATTCAGCAAGCGTAGAGTCAACTCTTCTTTGCAAACCCGGACAGTCCACAGAACATTCCAGCTGGAGGAACCCCTGAAATCCCAGCCTCAGAGCCACTGCCCATCTCTCGTCTCTCCTTGGTGGAATGATCTGGAACCCTGGATGACTGCATCACCTTCTCATGGACTTCATTCCTTGAGCTCAAGCCCAAAGACCTGGGGTTAGTGAGACAAGCAAAAAGGGCACATGAAGGATATAGAGACAAGGGAGTAGATTTAGGCGTTCACACAAGTTCTGGAAGGCAGCTTAGTAAACTTACAGAGCTAAAATCAAATGTGTTGAATGACACAAAACCTGCGTACAAAAGTCTTGCTTGTTTTTACCCGGTTACCAGTGTGGAATTATCTTCCTGAAAATGAGGCAAAAGGACCCAGTACATGAGAAGGTGTTAGTAGAACGCCCTGTGAGTGGCTCTACTAGACCCCTCCACCCACGGCCACGGTGGGAGAGGGACCGTGGTGGGTGTGAGGTTTGGGGAGAAAACCTGCAAAATAAGATGACAAGCCCCAGACCAGCCTCAGTGCGCCACAGGCGGGGGCGACGCCCCCACTGGGTGCTACCATCATCTCATAGCCTGGGGCCCAACATTCTCCTGGAATTTTCCATCTTAATTGTCCTCTTTATTTGCATTTCCTCCTGTCATTCCCATTTCCAAAGGAATCAGCTGCTTTCATGTCTGAACTGAAGGGGTCCACGCTTGGTCTTTCCTAAAGAAAGTCTTCCCTTTTCATTTATGCCAGGGCTTAGAGATTCCCACCCAGCTGCCTCCGACTACCACTGGGTATAACAGCAGAACTAGCAACGTTCTCGAGCCGGCCGTGGGGTAGGCGTTATCCTGCAGTGTTAGCGCACGTCTTTCTCACACCAGCCTGACAAAGCCGGACTCTGCATTAAGCCCATTTCACAGGGGAGGCAGCTGAGGCAGGGCCAGGATGGGGACCTTGCTGAAGTAAGCCACCATGGAGGGGAGCCAGGTACTGTCCGGCTCCAGAGGCCATGTGTTCACCGCTGGGCAATGTGTCTCCTTCGGTGCTGGGAAGTGGTCGAGCCGGGGGTCGGGACATCACTGGGAAAGTGGCCAGCAAACTCACTGCTGCCTTTGTGCACACTTTTTAAAAGATTTTATTTATTTGAGAAAGTGAGCAAGAGAGAGAGGGAGCATGAGTAGAGGGGAGGGGCAGAGGGACAAGCAGACTCTCCACTGAACAGGGAGCCCCACGTGGGGCTCGATCCCAGGATCCTGAGATCATGATCTGAGCCAAGAGACTGAGCTAGCCAGGCACCCCAGCCTTGAGCACCTTTAACCAGGATTGCTCCATTCCTGAATTGGAAACTCATCAAACTCCAGTTTCTGCAATAAGGGTCTGTAGGCACTCAACAGATCAGAAAGACAAGGGTATAGCCAACAAAGCTTGGGGAGATCATCAATTTGTCCGGCTGAATCCCGGTATGGAGTTGTACCAAACTCCTCTCTATCTACGTGTTTAGCCAGCCCATTTCCTTGGGCATAGAAATTAAAATTTAAGAAGTTGTCTGAACACACCCACAGAGTCCCCAGGGGGTTAAAAATCCCTGAACCATTCCTCTTAATTTGGCATTTAGTCTATTTGTGGTTTTGGAAGTGAGGGCGGGAAGGCCAGGCTTCGGAATTGGGGTGGGGGTTACAGGAACGGCAGGCAGACCTTCACAGGAGCAGGCAGCTTGTACTCAGGAAAGGAGCAAACCTACAGTGGCATTAGGACTGTGGAGGAGACAGGAGATCCTGGTTGGGGGGATCTATCAGCTTCACACTGGGTGGTGACCAGCATCACGAATGTGCACCCCTCCATTTGCACCCCAAACCGCCCAAGAAGGCTTCGTGAATGGTTTACACCAACCTCTATCATCTTGAAATTCCTAACAATTTCTGAGCAAGAGTCCCTGGAATTCCGTTTTCCAGTGAGTCCTGCAAATGATGTAGCCGGCCCTGTCCACCGCAAACGTGTCTGTGAAGGATGCTTGTGGTTGTCATTTGGCTGGAAAAGTTGATGCTATTATTTGGGGGGAAATAGAGACTTTGGATGATTATGTATACAACCCCAGAACATTCCTGTAGACAGACTCCCATGTGACACTATCCACGAGAACCGCAGTCCAGGGGCAAATGCAGCCGGGAGAGTGTGCGTGGCTGGTGGAGCACATGGCTGTCTCACCCCTGACAGTGTGGCCAACAGGGCATCCACACGTGGGGCTGGGGACTGGGGTGAGCCCGTGTGTCCTCGTGACACCCTCGCCTTTGCTGAAGCTACCTACCACCTTCTTGAAAAGTGATACAGTCAACTTGTAATAAAGCAAAGAGTCTCCTTAAAAAAAATTAAAAATTAAAAAAAAAGGTCATAAAGGCATATTTCTAGTAAACGTGAAAAATCAGTGATCCCACAAAACCATGATGTGATTCTGGGCATGTTGTTAAGGACATAGACGTTTGAGTCCCCAACGCTTGTGATCCTGGTGCTGGGACCACAGTGCAATGAGCGTGCTGGCCAGAGCGGACTCCCTGATCCCCTCCAGAGGTCCATCGCCACGGAGAAAAGAGGAGATGGGGCACGCTGCGTATTTTATGACCAAGGATACCGGCACTGGGCTGACTTTCATGATGTTCAAGAAAGTGAGAGAGAGCAAGGGGCAGAGCGCCAACAGCACCCTGGCTGGAATTTGGGATTAAGATTTATTAGTCATCTTCCCTGTCCTCAGTCCTATATTCTCCAAAGGACTCAGGCTTCATGCACCAAGGTTGAGTGGTTTGGGGGAAAGGATAAAAGTCTTTCATTTGCGCTAGAAGGAAAGTCTGAGTCGTGCCACCTGTGAGGTAGGAATTCGACACGGACCCACGGCCCCCAGGGCTCTTGCTGCCCAGCTACTCATACTGCCCCAATGTGAGGCTCATGTTGGGGACTCGGATGGGACCCTCGCTCTCCGTCCCTAATGCAGCCCCTTGCGGTGGGGACGACACCTGTGTCATGGAACAGCAGAGCTGCCCTCAAGGTCAAACCCCCCAGCTACTCGAGCTGGCTACCCAACAGGCTTGGGCTTAGAGAATTGGAGGCTGGTTCCAGGGCCTGCACTCAGAGAGCCCAGCTCTCCTCCTGTCCTCCAGTCCGTTTAGTTGGGGAATGTGGCATCTGAAGAGAAAGCAAGGGAGGGGAACACGGCGGCCCTTTTCATGCATTTTCCTGGTTGATCATCAGCCAATCTGGAGAGAACCCACTACTGTGTTTGCAAGAGTACTAAGAAAACAACTCATTATTCTGACCTGTAGGAGACTCTAATGCATAACTTACTATTCAAGTGGTGTTCAGACCCCCCCAACCCAAGAAGTGACTAGAGAAGACCATCGGGTTCCTACCAGGATCAGAGCCAGCACACAACCCAGCCTGATATTTTAAGCACTTGGGGATTCTCATCTGGGTAATACAGAAACAGTTGCAAAAGGACAGACTTAAATCCGGGAAAGAAATGTTTAACAGCCGACTGAAGAAAGTTTAAAAAAAAAAAGTAAAAAACTTAAGAAATGGAAGACTTCCTAGAAACACCGGACATGGCGTGAGGTGCCCGGAGAAGGCGGAATGCAGGCCCTGGAGGGCCGGGGAGAAAGCATGCCGGCGTAAGCCACAGAGCCAGGGCTGGCCCCACAAAGCAACTCCCATTTAAAGGAAGATCACAGTACAAACAGCGTCTCATTAGCCTCAAACAAGAATATAAGACAACAGAGACAATTGTAAAGAAAGGAAGATGAAACAGTTTAATGAAAGATCGGATAAGTATGTGCGACACGAGAAGCCTGGCTTAGGATCCACAGGCCCTTCAAGGAATCCAAGGAGGTGTTGCTGTGAAGGGACCTGCCTTCCACGGGGGACTCCAGCGAGGACCCAATCAAGTTAATGACCGTTCACCCCAGAGGCTCCTCCAGGAAAGAGTCTAGTGTGATCCCGGCAAGGATAAAAGCCCCATCACTAACTACCCTGGGCAGTTGAGTGATGGGCATTAAGGAGGGCACGTGATGTGATGAGCACTGGGTATTATATGCAACTGATGAATTATTGAACTCTACATCTGAAACTAATGATGTTCTATATGTTGGTTAATTTAATTTAAATTAAAAAAAATAATTTAAAAAAAATTAAAAAAGGATAAAAACCCCAAAGGAAGAGGTTTTTAGGGTTATTCTGCAAGCAAGGGCAGCCAGGTGAGCTGCAACAAGTGTGAATTCCAATAGTTCAGAAGAAGCGGAGTGACCTGTCACCAACTCTAACTCTCAACATGGGAGACTGGAAAGGCACAGCTGTTGAAGTCGCTAATGGGAGGTGCAGGAATCCGAGGGAGACACTGAGACTGACCAGCTGGCAAACCCCACTTAGACCTTGGTGGAGTTAAAGAAAGAGCTCACAAAATAGTGAAACCAACACAGGGACCACTCCACGGGTTTCAGCTTAGATGCTGCGTAAGTCAGTGGAGCAGCAGAGCCCCACCCAGCAACGCCCCACCCAGCAGCACCCCACAAAGCTGATGCACGCTCAGAAAATAAAGCACCCTCCTAGATTATATCAAGAAAAAATAAACAGACAAAGACCCCGGTGGTTGATAGCATCCTATTTCATTGATCCTTGATAGTTCAGAATCACCCACCTCCATTTGTCCTGATGTTTCCCAGAGCTGAGTGTGTCCACTGGTAGCATAAGCAATAAGAGAAGAAAAGACGCTGCGTGTTAAGTGAGCATCCCAAGGCACACCTGGTAACCAGTTTCCATGTAGTATCTCACTCATTTCTCAGAACTGGACAGAAGGTTATTTTTTTATTTCCATTTTCAAAATAAAGTCATGATTCAAAAGGGATATAAATGATCTGCCCAAGTTCAGGAAGGTACGTAATGGCAAAGAAATGGGGGCTGGTCCTCCCTGGAATCTCCCATCAGAATCCGCCCCCCCAAGACCTCTCTCCTAACCATACACCCAGTTCATCACCTTGCTACCAGGCTGAGATGGCCTTCAGAGCTCCTTACAGCCCTCGGGATGGGGGGCAAATTCCTCAGCCTTGCACATGCATCCTGCACTCTCCGGAACCTCTGCTCCCACTCCACTGGCTTCACCGCTCCCAGCACCAAATCTGCTAGCAGAACCTCACACTCCCTTCACTTCCCAGGTCCTCTGCACCTCTGCACATGGCTCTCCGACCAGAAGGTCCTTCACGGTCATTGGCATGTCTGACTGCACGTGATCCTGCCAGACCAGCTCATAAGCCCACCTCCTGACAGACCCCAGATGAGGGGAGTTAGCTGAGCCCAGGGACTGCACACAGCAGTGGCACCCGTCTGTCCTGCTGTGCTCTGTGCTGTGAACTCCTGAGAACAATCTATGTGCCCAGAACCCAGCTGTGTCTGACTCCTGAAGGCAACTGTGAATGTTAATTGTGAATGAAGGAAATAATTTCCGGACCTGAGAGAACCTGCATTTGGCCACGTCCCCTACTCTTAAATTTCTACCGTTGGCCACATACAGTGCCCAAGCCTTGTGATACCCTGATCAAGCCACAGGCTCTGAGTTCTCTGCTAGTTATCCATCACTCTATGGTCAAGAATTAGAAGGAATGGGGTGTCTGAGTCTGGGAGGGAAAATATCCACACAACGTAATGGGCAGGGGGGCTGCCCCTAAGGGTCGCATGGCTTGGGTGGTGGCTGGTGGGAAAGCCAGCTTCCTTCCCTTTACAAACAGGCATTTTTCTGCCCCAGTGGCTCCAAGAATGTTTCGGTCTACATCCTTTTACGGTTAAATGAGAATGTTTTTAGTGAAGTTTTGTTTTCCAGGTTTGAAACTGAATTTGCCTCCACTCGTTCTCCTGTCCCCCTCGTACCCTGTCCTAAGGTTAGAGAGTACCTGAGGAATGAACCCAGTGACAAAGACAGCATGTATAGGAATTATGTTCCTAGTAGCTGCTTCAAACAAAACAGAACAGAAAGCAGGACTCTCTGTTATCAAAAGCAGAGCTGGATTATAGTGAATTTGACTTGCCAGGAGTGGCAAGAGTGTAACAGCACAGGCTCTGCCTGGCGCTGCACCTGCTTGTACAGTTCAAATTAAAACCTGAAACCCAGCAAATCCCACTTCACAATGGCTCTCAGTGCTGCAGCCTGTGAATTAAAGGCCTCCATTGTTTGGAAGGATTATTTCCTTGCCTCTACCAGCTTCAAAGAAATGCGAATCTTCACTCACTTTTCTATTGATCCTTGTTGATCAGATTAACTTTGTTTTGGATTCCTACTGAAACAAAGACAAACAGATACATTTTAAGCACTTTTCTGTACAGCTTTGTCTCAGCTCAGGATTCTTACTGGGTTTCTACTTCCTTGTTACAAACATTACCAGGCGGTTGGGGGAAAATAAGGGAATTACCATAAATTCTATTCACTAAATACCAACACTTTCAGGCAAATTATCTCAATTGAAAAATACTTTGGCATACCAAGTAATTATATGCAATTAAAACCCCACTGTTCGGTACCTTCCCTTGTTGATTTATAATAGAATACCTGTATCAGGGAAACGAAAAGATCAGCGAGCACTAGACATCAAAGACATCGCTCAACACTGACAAAACAGAGCCAAACTGTGATCCCACTCACTGGGCACTTCAGATGTCAGATGAAATTATTGAATACTCTGCCACTCTTTAATGAACTATGAAGAATCTGAAGAGTATTTCCTTGAAGACAGAATGTTCTCAGGCTCTTTGTAAATACACTGAGGCGACTTCTCCCTGCCTGCTCAGCACCGCGCCGCATGACTCAGATACCCGGGGCTGAGATTAGCGAGTTTCACTGTGGGCCGCACCACGTGCTTTTTACCTGCCCACCGTCCCCCCCATGGGCTGCTGCTGACTGTGCATTTAAACCTCCGATGGGAGAGGCCACCTTGCAGCCACCCCCAAGCCAGGCAAAGAGCCAGAAGCAGACACATAAGCTGTTTGCCGGGGCTCCGCCCATGGAGACCCCCCTCCCCCCGCCCTTTGCACCTCCCCCTGACAGGTGCTTGCCCTGAGACCTCCCTGGGGCAGACCCACCACCACCAGGCCCGAAGCCAGAGTTCTCAGCAGGTGACATCAGTCTATGGGATGTAAGAGGCTAATTATCTCCTGAGCATTCGTTTGCAACCAGCCAACCAACCAAACAAAAAAAACCCCATACTTCTTCGGGAAATTTTAAGAACTTGTCCACACTTGGCAGGATACCAGGGATGACCATCAGTCAAGCTTCTCCCAGGACGGAGGGAGCTCTCAAGACTCAAGACTTGCAGTGTGAAAACACAGAAAGTCCTGAGCAAACCAGACAGGCCGGGCACCCTCGCGTATGCCGTGGCTCAGTTGTCCGCGTCCCGGAATGACAGGGACCCTAGTGGGTCGGTGCAGCTCAAACCGTAACTCCCACACCTGACGGAACTCCCCCCAGACCCCGCCCACGCGGTCTCGTCCCAGCCTCCGCAAACAAGGCGCGTGCTCGGCCTCGCCACACGGTGCTTCACACGTCAATTAATAGGATTTTCCTTGTTAGCCACTTCATCACCAACTCCAAGATCAAATTTCGCCGAACAGGCATTAGATAATTCTCCAACTGGCAGTGGGAGAGAAACCAATCTGTTGGCTGAGCCCACATTTCTGAGGAGAAATTCAGCCCCATAAATATCCTTTTCTGCAGCATCTGGGCTTCTGATGTGGCAAGAGGAGAGGCCAACGAGGATGACCCCTGCATCGAGGAGGTTCTGCCATGTCGCAAGAGAGGTCGGGACACACAGGGACACCGCCCCACCTGCACTCCATCCCTCCGGTCACACTGGCCCGGGATGCCGATTATGGCTCTGATGCCATTTTCTCTGAGCCTTATGGGCCCCTATCTCAGAGGGACACCTGCCTTCTGGCTCCTCCAAGGAGCAGCGTGGGGAGATTTGCTGCCCCTTCCCCTCCACTGGACTGGCTTCAGGACAAGCGTGAGCCCTAACAGAGGGCTGAGAACGTACAACATAGACTTAGAGGTGAAATTATGAGTTAGGAGTACCTACCTGATATTTTTTTTTAAAGATTATTTATTTATTTATTTGACAGAGAGAGACAGCCAGCGAGAGAGGGAACACAAGCAGGGGGAGTGGGAGAGGAAGAAGGCGGCTCCCAGCAGAGGAGCCTGATGTGGGGCTCGATCCCAGAACACTGGGATCACGCCCTGAGCCGAAGGCAGACGCTTAACCACTGCACCACCCAGGCGCCCCCTACCTGATATTTTCTTAATGGTGGATTGGAATATGAAATCGTCTGGTCTCCAAAAGCTGAAATGAAACATCTTCTCATTGGAGACCAGATCCAACTGTTTATCCTTCACCTTAGGGTTTATCAAATTTAAGTTGTGATGAAAAATATAAAAATAAAAAGTAGAACAACTGGGTTTGAGCCCCCACTTGACCATTTGCCTGCAATGTCACATCCCAGAAGGAACGCACTTCCCTCCCCTGCTAAGCCGGCAGCAGTCCGTGTCCCTCCCACTGTGGTCTAGACAAATTAAATGAGGTAGAATGTCTCAAGAGGAGTAAAGCACTAGTAATAATTGTACCATAATAACATGCAGGAAGTTTTCCCACGAAGTTGCTTTCCCCATCTCAGTGCCCGGAGGATACAATCACCCAAACTTTTTTCAGGGACCCCGAGCAGCAGGCCCTTGGAACCCGGTGCCTTCTGTTAAATAAGTCAGGTTAGCATGGCCTGTGTTTTAATTTCAAACAGAGCTCTGAACATTTCTCAATGTTATCAAGACGCAGGACAACCTAAGAAGGCACGTCAGCCTCAGAGGGAAGCCGTGCCCATGAGGTGACGTCGGCGTCTCCACAGTGTACACGCTGACCCTTGCTTACCCCGAAGATCTGAAGCTCGGAGACACTCCCCGAGGAAGGGGACATGGCAGGTGCATACCTTGGTCACTGGCAAGCCGGTTAGAGAAGAACGTGACCAATTGCTGCCTGGTGTCCCCAAAGCCCCGGCTCCCTGACCATCTGATCTGGACAGTCTTCCCCCGCCCACCTCCAGAGTGTGGGTCTACCCTGTCCAATGGAACGTTCTCTGATGCTGGATTATTTTTCTTTTTATAATTGTCCATACTTTCTTAAATAGGCCTACATTATTCTTACCAAAAGGAAAAAAAATCAGTGGCAGTAATCATTTAGTCCACCAGTGTGTTGTTCAGAAGATGGGCCTTTGGACAATGCATGGTGCCCAGGGAGTCAAGCAGACAGCTCTGGGCACTTCCTCTTTCAAGCCATTAGGGTATCACTTAGGTGCAGTCTTAGCCTAGTAAATTAATTGGCTATTGGCTTACTGTGTGAATCCCTTCCCGTTAGTCTGGACCTCTCTCGCTGTGCACGGCTCTCCACCGTGACCCCTGGAAAGTCTCTGGTTCCAAGACAGAAGTGGCGTCAACCCCAACACTCATCTATTAAGAATGACAATGGCTTCAACAAGTCAAGTGTCAGGACCCAATGGCAGGACGTGATGCACGTTGAGAATAATTTCCTTTCACCTTGGCAAGGCACACGTTTGGAAACTCTGGGAGGCAGAGTGAGGAGCTCCCTCCTGGTGGGTCCTGTCTTGCCAGCCAGGGCCGTCTGACTGTCCCCATTGCTGGGAATGTGCCCCGTGGTGTCCGGAGTGCAGCTAATTCCTTCCCCGAGGGCGGGCTGGGCAGTGGCTTCAAAATCGAATCCTATGCAAACTTGTGATGACTAACTTAGTGAATCATGTCAAATTTTAAACTTTATTTTATTTTATTTTTTATCGGCTGCCGGGTAATTGAAGGGGAGAAGATGCCCAATTGACATCCTGCCCGAGGCATCAGCCTGTCTTGCCACAGCCTCGCCTCCAAGACAGGTGTCATGGAGTGTGGCTTCACACAGGAGTGGTGCCCTCTACCGTGTCAAAACCTCCCGCGTTCTCCCGCTGCCAGCCCGCGCTCTGCTTCTCGGCCCCAGCCGCCCCAACTTCCAGTAGAAAGTAAACACCTTCCAAATCCATTATTGACGAAAGCGAACTTTTAGAAGTACTAGTGACCTCAGATCTCACTTAGACATTCTCATTTTGACACAACCATTACCTGATATTTTTAAAAAGCCACCAAAATCTAAATTACTAGCAAAATAAGGCTTAAATCGCCGATCACATATTTTCCCTATTTAGGTACTTCAGGAGGAAGGTGCCAATTTTCAAACAAGTAAGTGAATGATGAAGAATCCGGTACATCCCACCTGTGGACGAGCCCCGTGTCAGTCACAAGAAACTCCTTGGCCCCCCTAAGCCAGGAGGTGTCCCTGCTGTCACACAGCCACACCTGTTCAGCGAGCCCAGCTCTGCTCGTCCATATTTGGAAACAGGTTTCACATCAGAATTCATAAAACTGCATTAATGCAAAGTTCAGCTTGAAGAGGCAAACATCCAGAAAGTCTGCTGTTTCCCCAAATTCAAGATTCTGTAAGAAAGGGAACTGGGCTTCATTGCATACCCTGCACCTTCTGCTGGGGGAAAAAAAAAATAATAGAAAATACCACCTATGGAAGGGGGTGAAGTTGTCCGGAAGCTTGGTGCCTTGGGAATTTCAAGTTGGGGATGGTGGTGAGTGGATGGGTCCCCCGCACTTCCAGACTCACAGTGACCTCACACAGGGAAGGTTTGTTTCTCATTCACATCTCGTGTCCCTCACAGAGAACACAGGGCCTCTGCTCACCCTTCTAACCCAGGTGTCCAGCCTGGAGGAAGCCTCCTCTCTCATGCTGAATCGTACACCAGCCCTGAAAGATGCTCTAGGAAGTGACACACGTTCCTCTGTTCACATTTCTCTGCTTCAGGAGTCACACGGCCACATCCAGCCTCAAGGGAGTAAGAGCCACCATCCTGTTCCCAGAGGCAGAGGCTGGAAATGTGAGAGCAGATGTGAGGGCCACCATGGGCAGGAATATGCCCAGCCCCACAGTGAAGGCTGGAACCCCAAGCTGCTCAGGACAACTCATTCCTGGCTGGTGCCCCAACTTCCTTTGCATCTGGCATGGCCATTGGCCCAATTCTGCCATCGGGCCATATGAAAAGCTCTGCCAGGGGACTCCTGAGAATGATCACTCTTTTAGATGTAAGTAAATCCCTTTTCTTTTGTCTGTGTTTCTCCCTGTTTAAATGTGTTTGGGGAAGAATGTGATGTTTGGAGCTGTGGCAGCCATATTGAAGCCATGAGGAAACACCAACCAACTGTGGGTGACAGAGCAGTGCCCTAGAAAGAGCCTGGGCATGGATGACAGCACAAGCCACCTCACCAAACTCCTAACTGCACCCCTCGAGGCTTCTTCTGTGGGACGAGAGTGATGTTTTTCAGCTTAAGCCTGAGTGAGTCAGGTATTTTGTTGCCTGTGAGTGAATGAATCCAAAAGGATACAATCACACTCCTGCAGATAACTGGAGAGTAGATTACCATCGACATGGCAACAGAGATCTAGTATTCAGTGAAGGGGCCAAGAGGGAGAACTGAGTCCGCTGGAATTGGAGGCACTGTCTTGACAGTAAAGACACGGACAGCCTGGTAGAGGTCTGGCACTGGGAGATGTAGGCGACCTCCTAGGGCAGGGTAGGGCAGAGCACCCTGTCATTTCACCTTTCGTTTGAGAAAAGCCCTGACTCAGCCGCAGTCTCTGTGCCAGGTCCTGGCTAGGGGCGGGGGGAGGCTGAGGTGGGTCTGGCTGCCGACATCGTGGGAGAATGTTCTCCCTTCTCCAGTGGGGAAAGTGCAGAGGGGCTGGGGGTTCTTCGGGCCATGGGGACAGAGCCTTTCTGACAACAGGACCACGCGAGCAAAGCCAGAGCTGGGAGATGGGAGGGGAGGTCCCCAGCCTGTCACTGGGTCCGAAGTAGCAAGTACCATGTGTGCAGTCTTGGTTCCACGTGCCGAGCTCAGCACGTGTAGACATCCGTGGCCTGTGGACTTGTGGCTCCGACTCAAGTCTAGTGCCCCCTGTAGCCCCTGATTTGACCTGATGCTGTGAGCAGCCAGGACGCACTTCCAAATTCCCACGCGAGCGCAGCCCTGGGAGCTCAGGGCATCATTAACTGTGGAACAGTGAGGACGTCCATACCTGACCACAGCAACCACACTGGCTTTAAAGGCTCCACTTCCCTCTCGTGTCCCCATGGGGGGTAACTTTAATGAGACGATGTTAACCTGGTGGTTTCCCCTCTGTAATGTGCTCACTTGTGATTTAGACACATTGGTGCCAGTTCCCAGAGGACGCCGTCCTGGTTCCCTGGTCTGGGTGTTGTTGCCGAGGGTGATGTACAAAGATAAAAGCAAGGTGATGTTTAGTTTGGAAAGGGAAGGAGGAAATACGGTTCAGCTCCATAAAAGCGCGGCAGGTACGTAAAGAGTTAAAAGATAATGTTCCCTGCAAGACCTCAGCAAGACTAGAATATTTGGAAAACCAGGAGGAAGTGCTGGCTTGTGGGGCAGGCGGTGAAATGACAGGAGGTGACAGGAGGGGACAGGCGCCCAGGCACGTGGCGCCTAGGATGCTGGGGGGGGAGAGGTCTGTCCTGTGGTTCTTGCCGTGGACTGGGGTCATGGCTGCTTTCCTGTGGCCTCTCCTAGACTATCCTTGTGTCATCGTGCAGAAACCCAGGGGCTGCCCATCATTCTCTCCTTGCTGCCCCCGCCCCTGGGACAACTTCAGGCTCAGTCCCTGTGGGTCTCCATGGGACAAAACCTCCTGTCTACGCAAGTCCGTCCACGGTGAGTCTGCACCGGACTCCCTCTGCCAAGCACCAGGTGTTAGGCCCTGTCGTGGGCTGAACGATGGATGCCCAAACGTGTGTCCACATCATTTTTTTTAAAGATTTTATTTATTTGACAGAAAGAGAGACAGCCAGTGAGAGAGGGAACACAGGCAGGGGGAGCAGGAGAGGAAGAAGCAGGATACCAGTGGAGCAGGGAGCCCGATGCGGGGCTCAATCCCAGGACTCCGAGATCATGACCTGAGCCGAAAACAGATGCTTAAAGACTGAGCCACCCAGGCGCCCCCGTGTGTCCACATCTTAATCCCCTGAAACGGTGAATGTGACCTCATTTGGAAAGAAAATGTTTGCAGATTTAACTAATCTAGGATCTTGGTATAAAGAGATCAGTCTGCATTCCCTGAACGGCCCCTAAATCCAGTAAGTGTCCTTATGAAAAACGGAGGAAGAGAGACACAGACACAGAAGAGAAGGCCAGGTGAGAGTGAGGAATGGTTAGGATGATAGGGCCACACGCCCAGGAAAACCTGGGGCCACTGGAAGCTGGGAGAGGCAGGAAGGGCCCTCCCCTGAGTCTCTGGAGGGAGCACGGCCCTGTGGTACCTTGAGGGGAGCTGTGAGAGAACACATTCCCGTCGTTTTAAGCTGCCTGGTGTGTGCTGTTCCGTGAGGGTGGCCTGAGGACAGCCTGGGAGCCCCAGCCCAGTTGGACGCCACGGTCTCTGATGGGGAGGACGCGGTGTGAGGAGGACAGGTCCCTCTCCAGTTCCTTCCGCTCCAGACGCCCACCTTCCTGGGATTCTGGCAGAGGGAGAGCTGGGGCCAAGCCCTGGCTGTCCACCCCAGGGCTGCCCAGGACACTCAGGAACTCACAGAACTAGTCACTTCTCTGAGAACCTGTCCTGGGTGACCCCAAGGGACAGCTCCATGCAAGGCACCAGACACACAGAATCTTATCTCAGGGCATTCAGAGGTCCTCGATGTCGGCAAACAGGTTGTCCCAACCTCACGTTCCAGTCCACACATCTCCTTAATGTCGAATCCCTGGCCCAGTCCCACGTCTGGCTCATGGTCACCGCTCAATAAATATTTGGGCAACAACAGTCTTTCAGTCTGTAATGCAACCGTACTTAAGAGAAAACCTGTGCGTGCCCTTGACGTCTTATGGGTAAAATGGGGGCCAAAAATCCACAGTGGTAAGTCCCTGAGGTTTGAACTTTCAGCACACATAAAGGTGATTTAAAAAATCATTCTTCGGGGCGCCTGGGTAGCGCAGTCATTAAGCGTCTGCCTTCTGCTCAGGGCGTGATCCCGGCGTTCCGGGATGGAGTCCAACATCGGGCTCCTTGGCTGGGAGGCTGCTTCTTCCCCTCCCATTCCCCCTGCTTGTGTTCCCTCTCTCTCTGGCTGTCTCTCTTTCTCTGTCAAATAAATAAATAAAATCTTTAAATAAATAAATAAATAAATAAATAAAAAATCATTCTTCACATTATTTTCAGTGCTTCGTAAAGCCCCAGTTGTTTTCAAATGACCAGCTGGGTGCCACTTTCCATTTGGGTTTCTCACATGGCCAGGACATGTCCCCCTCAGGTCCTGCTCCTATGTTACCGAATCCACAGCTGGGACTGCTTCTCACTGTCCCCTCACCTTGTTCTGGTCGCCTGTTCCCAGCCCGTGGGAGGATGCTCACAGGAGCCACGCCATCTTCTTGCTTGGTTATTTATTGATGATGGTCAACGAACAAAGAAAAACATGAGGTTAACTACTGAATCTGAGAAAAGAATTGCAGAATATTCCATGAATCCCCAAGTAAGATTCAGGAGAACATATGCTAACTGCAAACTAGCTCTGTCATTCAGGTGTATGTTCCAGGATGTACTTGAATCATCCGATAGCTTACCTTCCAAGGCCGTGGTGGGCTCAGAGGACCCATCTCATGCCGGCGCTGAAGCCAGGGCTGCCATGGGGTCAGCCCTGACAGAGAGAGAAACCGGCGAAGAGGTTGGTGAGTGTCTGGGTCCAGCCGTCTCCACCAGCTGGCTCGGCTGGGGGCTCCTGCAGGCCATCCCTTCCCTTCCCAACTCACCAGTTTGCTCTGTCCCCACGCCCTCCCTGGTGTCCCTACAGGGGGAGCTCCAATCAGACGGTGGCATAAAGTCATAAGACAAGCCCGGGGACCATGCCAGGCACCACAACTACATTTTCTAAAGTCAACTGCATGGATATAACAGCATTTTGCCTCAACACCTGATCTTCCAAGGGTGTGGCCATGGGCTATGAAGGTCATTAGTTCTCCCCACTCCCTCCACATGCTGGTCACTCCGCAGGTGTAGACAGACATGCAGCAGAGGACACCTGACCTGAAAACAAGGGTAGGTTTCTCATTGAATGGCTTTTGTGAATTTACCATCAAAATACGCCCCCACCAACAGACACCCCCAGTCAGTTTATGAGAGAAAAGCCCACGTGCTCATTTGAGAATAAACAGAAGGGCAGAAGGAATTATAACAACACTGAAAAATTGAAACAAAGAAACAATGGGGCAGAAGTTCAGTGCGAATTCAGCCATCTTTATTTTAGACAGTGACTCCAGCAAGCATCTGTGAAGAATTTCAAAGTTGAAATTAGACGTTAAGAAATATTGCCCACTTTTGAAACGAACAACAATAAAAAAGTGGCTTTTCTAAAACAATGTGCTGGTAGCTGACACACTCTAAGTTACTTATGTGGTCTTTCCACCCACAGGGACTCGCCCAGCCCCCACCGTGTGGCGGACACAGAGCCGGCTGCAGGGATGGGGACACTGGGCGTCCAGATCCGCCTGCCACCCTCTGCTCTCAGGGCCCTGGTGCTGCCCCTGCTGTGCGTCCCCCAAGCAGAGCACCTCAGGGTGGACGCCGGCCACCAGGCAGCCAGTCCCATGCTGGACAAGGTCCCTCCCAGCCTCCGGAGGTCCAGCGCATTCAGTGCACGCCCACTTTATATGCTGGGTCCTAGGCATTTCAGTGTTCACCCAATGCCCCAGTGGGGCTGGCCCAGGAGGCCAAGGCCGCTGCAGGCATCCTGTGGCGCTCAGACTCACCCCTGCCTGCAAGGGCACTCTGACTGGCCCCCCTTCTTCCTGAGCGAAGTACAGCTACCCAGCTGCCCCTGTCTCCAGCCCCCTTCATGCCCCATGAGTGGGACAGAGCCCAGTGGTGGCAGACAAGCCCAGCAGAGTGTGGCTGAGGCTCCCGTCCCACCAGACCTGTGGCTTCCACACAAGGAGACACCTCCACACCCCGGGGCACTGCCCTGTCACAGTCACATGGAGACATGGACACCGTCCTCAGCAGAAGCCTTAACAGACAGATGCACCTGCCCCGGAGAAACCCTCACGTCGGGGAGAGATGCATGGCCATGCCCGCTCCTGCAGCCCCACGCAGGCTCATGACTGATTAGACACCAGTGCAATGCCCTTTAATGGAGAGATGATTAAATAAAATATAGCACATTCATGCTCTGGGATTCTATGCAACAGTTTTTAAAACACAGTGAGGATCTCTGTGTGCTGACCTGAAAACAGAGGCAAACTGGCATCAAGGAAAATTGAGATGCAGACAATCTACCCGGCGCGGGGGGGGGGGTCACTTATGCAAACGTGCAAAGCTACACACGCTCACATACGCGCATGTACACACACCTCCTGTGAGTGTGCACGGCTACACATGGTGTCAGTGCATGGGAGAGGAGCCGAAAATGGACTGGACTACGGTGACCTCTGGGAGTGGAATAGGGATTTGACGGACTCACGTATAAGATGGTTTTGACAAGGGATATTTTAATTTTATTTGAACCTTTTAATGACAAAATTATATGTGTTATTTCTACTATTAAAAATTAAAAATCCAGTAAGATGTGTCTTAGTAAGAAAGTGTGGCGTGTCTTCCGGGAAAAAGGGGAAAGCAGCCCTGGGTGGCACTTGTGTTGGAAGCTTCCAGAAGGACACAGAACCTGGAGAATCACAGCTTCCTGACAGAGGCTGAGGCTGGGTCAGAAAGGGGAATGGGACCACACAACCTGCTGCCTTGCACAGCACGTAGGCAGTGGGGCCTCCTCGGTCACCAGCAACAGGTGAGAGTATGGTCACCATGTAATTTATTGTCCAGCCTGGACCCTGGAGAAAATGAGATCTGGTAGCCAGCGAGACAGTGAGAGTGTCCATGCACACAAGGGTGTATGGAGCCCTCACTAGGGGGCGGGGGAGGAGGAGAGCAGCCGAGGGACATTGGCAAAGTCACACGTTGCTGACAGCTCCCCGAGGGCAGGACCATATCCACCATTCCCGTTCCCCATCTACCGTAGCATCCCAGAGCTGGCCCGGTGTCAGGAGCATCACACGTGCTCAACACATGATCACTGAACAAATGGATGTTGAACAAGACAGAAGAAGCGAAGGTGGACAGCTGACAGAGGCAGAGCTGGCCGGTCGGGTTCTGGCTCCTTCACGGGATCCCAGGTCCATGAAGAGCCGCACAGTGCATCGGCGGCTGGCCCGGTGGAGAAGAGTCATATTTGGATGAATATTTGGGTCTGAAACTCATGGCTGAGATTTGGGTTAGATGCGGGGGCCCACAGGAAAAAGCCAGGGTGTTAAGGAGCTTTTCCAGGGAGGACACCTACACTGGGGTGAGTCCATGGGAGCAGGGAGCTTAGCAGGTGGTCAAAGAAGACAGAGACAGAGAGAACAGAGAAGGAGGAGCCCGCGCAGAGGGGTGGTGAAGGGAGTGTCAGAGTGAGGCATTCAAGTCAAATTGGGGTCTGCAGGAGAATGCAGTGAAGTTTGTTGGGTTTGAAGCATCAAACTGAGTGTAGACCTAGTACTCCTTTTCATAAAATATGTTTTTTCAACCAACTAAGTCCCAGTTACCTCTGTGCTTACTTCAGATTCACAAATTGGAACCAGCCCCATACCTAATGAATCAAAAGATTTTTAGGCAAGGTCCACGCATTTTTAGATACTTTCCAAGGGATTCCAAAGTTTGAGAATTCTAGGTTAATATATGGGCTTTCCAACTGGATTTTGAAGACAAGGAATGAAAGATGGGCTTGAGAATGAAGAGACAGTTCTGGGCTCCGACTGTGGGTTGAAAGGTAGAGGCAATGGGAGTAGTGAATGATGAACCCAGACCAAGGCCAAATCCAATATTTCACGGAGCGCACTCTCCCTCTTCTAAGGAAATGGTAGACAGCATTCGCACAGACTTTTCTAGGAGACGAGGGGAAGAGAGCGCAGCCGCCCAGCCCTCTCCAGTGTGTGTGGGAACATTTCAACCATGAAGGCTAAATAAGACTGGCTAAGGAGATGGACCTCTTTGCTCCGCACTGAAGGGGGAACAAAGGCTATCCTGGCAGGGGAGCAAATGGATGAAAGTGGGTTGGAACAACTCCATGCATCCCGGAAGAAGAGACTGAGGGACACGAATGACCCGGAGCCTTATAACCACCCAGGCGGGCTATCAAAGGTTTGCCCTTGAGAGGATTGAGGCCAGATCTGAGGGGCTGTCCCGAAATCGAGGTGACAGGTCACCGTCAGTGGAGGAATGAAAGCCGTCCTCTTGCCCGGGAGAAAGGCCTGGAGGCGGAGGATGAGCCGCGCTCAGAGGTGGACAGACTGATGGGGCAGGGGGCAGGAGATCCATGCTTTGTCTCATAAAGCTTTGGGAAATGTTCATGGATTTGCGTTTCAGGTGCGAGGCACTAAGCTTTGAAGAGGTGGCTTCTCCTCAGACGGTCGACGTGATGATAAAGGAGAACAGGTAACTCAAGGTGCAGGGGCACATGCACAGAAAGCCAAACACAATCCAATTTTTGCAAGAAATATTTGTTATGGCCACGCAATAGGCCCACGTAAGGCAGTATGACAGGCGACCAGCAGAGGCTCTCATCTGTGTGGTGGCTGCATGGACAGGCGGATTCACACAGACACACCGCTCTGCCAAACCACATCTCTTCTGAGATGAAACCTTCCTGAGGGACCAGCATGCACCCTGTGTTTTCATGGGGCTTCGGCTTCTTTTACAGCCCGGTTACACAGTGATACGCCCGATTCAGGCGGGAGCTGCCCAGAGCCACCGGGCCCCGTGAGCCACAGCATGGCCCAGCTGCTGAGGGAGCTGGGCTGAAGCATGCTCGCTCCCTTTCTCGGAACACAGAAAACCAGGTTAACAGGTGGAAGCCCGATACAGTTTACTCCTAAGTCAAGCTGCCAAGGGGCATGGACAGAATGCACCAGCCAACCCTGGGTTTGCCGTGTGGCCGTTGGTCATCCCTGATCCGTTCTGCATATCTCATGATTACGGAGTTAGCAAGAAAACTGTCCACACAGAAGCATCGATCTTCCCCCTGTGATAGCGAACTCTTCCTTCTTCATACATCGGTCAGGAGTTTCCGGATAGGATGCGGGATTGCTTTTCTGCTTTATAACCACTGTGTTTGTCTTCGCTCAAGATGAAACTACTAACTCAGCCTTTGAGTTATGGCCTGCATGTCAATGTCCAAGGAAGGCTTGCAAGTAAATTGTTTGCATCCATATTAATAATAATAATGGCAATTACCTTTATCCAAAAGCATTCTTTTCCCCTACATTTCCGTCATTCCAGATTTCTGTTTAATTCAACATTTCATACATCGTAAAGAGTTAAGCAAATACTCACACATTTCATCATAAGAGATATGACTATATATTCTGAACGTGGATAGAAAGCCCATTGAATCTGAGCAGAGAAAGATGTGTTAAGAGGCCACGTTTCACAAACAGTTGAAGGTTTATGCCTCCTCGCATCACCTGAAGGTCACTGAATTGGAAGCCTGGCAGTCAGGTGCTTCTGGGATTGCTCAGGGTCCTAGTGAGGCACAAAACCCTTTGTCCAAACAAAATCTTTTCTGTAAGTACAAGATGTCAACGAGGGAAGCAGGGCTTTCTGCCTAGTGGACAAGGAGACGGGGCCCTGAGTCCCCCTGTGGGGTCCCCTCTTACCTGCCCCAGGTGCTCCTGAGCAGACTCCCCGGGAATAGCAGGGTGGGCGAGCCTGGTCTCCTCCTCGTGGGAGCTCAGCAGGGCTCCGCTGCTGCCAGGGAGGGCCGGAGAGGCTGGGGCACAGGCTGATGTCCGGGGGTCCCCCCCTCACTTCCTCCCACCAAGACCTCAGTGGGCACACACTGTCACCTCTTCAGCCATGATGTCGTCCCGCAACTCGGACCCAGATCCCTTTCTTGACATTCCCTGGACACACCCGCTCTGTCCCGCCCCTGCTCAGAGATCTGTGGTATTTCCTTCTTACCCGGAGAACGAATCCGACTGCAATCCACTCTGATCTGGCCTCCGTGTCCTCCAGCAACCCCGGCGTGCTTCCAGAACCACCCCCCCCCATGCCAGGGACAACATTTGCTCATCCTTCTGACCTCTCCCAATCCAAGGCAACTTTCAAAGTGCGGCTCAAGTGACAGACCACCAGGCCCTTTCCTCAGTTGATCCCTAAATTCTGGGCCCCTCGCATCAGTCCAGGCCCAATGCATGGGCGGGAACAATATGGCTATCTGTCCAGAAATGTCCAGATAAAGAATTTCTAATTAAGTGTCATTATGGGTTGAACTGTGTCTGCCCCAAGATACACACACTGAGGTCCTAACCTGCTTGCCTCAGACTGTGGCCCAAGGTGGAAACACGGTTGTCACAGATGCATTTATCAAGATGAGTCGTACTGGAGTAGGTGGGCCTTGATCCAATATAACTGTGTCCATGTGGGAAAAAGGGAAATTTGGACACAGATACTCTCACAGGGAGAAGGTCGCAGGAAGACGGAGGCAGAGCCTCGGATGATGTGCCCACAAGCCAAGGAGTGGGGGAGATTGCCAGAAAGTTCTGGAACGTAGGAGAGAGGCCTGGGGGACTCTCCCCCCCTCCCCTGCAGGAACCAGCCCTGCCAATACCTCCACCTGGGCTTCTAACCCCCAGAATGGGTGACAATAGGTTTCTGTCATTTAAGCCAGCTGCTCTGGGTATTTTGCTAGAGGCACACTTGCAAATGAGGACAGGGGACAGAAGGGCCAGTGGGTTGAAAAGGCACACAGAGAACAGGAAGGCTCCTCAGAGGCAGACGCAGGAAGCAGCTGACCGCACGGAAGACAGAGGGCAGAAAGGGCAAAACTTCAGGAGCCCCACAGAGCCGAACTCAGGCCTGGAGGCAGAGGGGCTGCTGCTGGCTCTGGCCGTCCAGGGACGACGGTGGCCTGGCTCTGGGAGTGCTTGCAACCCCAGACCTGGATACAGCTGCTCCAGCCCAGGGGTACTGCGCCCTGGCAAAGCTGAGTTCACAGAAAGTGATGGCGAGGGAAGGGCAGGCCTCCCCTCCCGGTGCCCTGCAGCACCCCCTCCCCTGCTCCGCCTGCAGCAATGAAGAGGCAGGGCTGCAGGGCCCCAGAGGAGGCATGGCTCCGTGGAGGTAGAAAGGGGGATTGGAGGTCAGAGGCCAGGGCTAAATAGTTTGCATATCTCTCTTCGCATATATTTCTACCTCCACTAGTAATTAGGTGTTGATGTGCTTTACCTAACTGTCTAATTTACCTTAGACATTTCTTTTAGGTATTTACACAACTGTCTGATTTGTCCTGGCTTCACCCACAGCACAAGAAATTGTTCATTTTTCACAGTGATCCTCCACAAATGTTTGTTAAGAAAGGGATAAACGAAAAAAAAGAGGGGAAAAAGAAGGAAGGAAGGAAAGAAGAAGGGGGGAGGGAGGGAGGGAGGAGGGAGGGAGGAGGGAGGGAGAGAAAGGGAGGGAGGAGAGAGGAGGAGGCGGAAAGGGAGGAAGGGTCAGGAGCTCCTGGCAGCTGATGCTGGTACTGGCCCCCATAGCACCATCGGGTGCCCCCCTCCCCCGGGAGTAGGGCAGCAGGCGCTCCCGCAGGGTTTGGAAGGGGAAGGCGGGAGGGAGGGCCCGTGAGATCAGCAAGTCTGTCAGCCTGTGGCCTAGCATGCAGACTGTTGAACTGGGTGCCAAGGTTCTAATTCTGGATTTATTACACATTTGCTAAGTGACCTTAGACAAACCACTTAACTCAACCCTAGAGATAATGTCTAGGGCCTTCAGCTTGTAAAATGGTCACTGATGGTCTCCCACCACCTCACGCCATAGCGATAATGCATTTGCTGGCAGCGAGGCCCAGCACTGACGAAACACGGAGTCGGACTCAAAGTTTCCATTCTCGTGGTGATTCTTCCTTGGCCAAAGCCTAACGTGCCCACACCAAACCTCAGCCGTGGGACCCAGGTGAACGAGCGACAGGGCTTCGCTGTTACAGATTTCCTCTTCTCTGGAGCCCGGGGAATAGGTGTTCACTGACTCCTTGCAATTTCCCTGCGGTAAATGGTATCAAGAGGGCAATGGTGCCCTTGGTGAGTGGAGCTGGGAACGCTCCTTCCTCCTTGGATGAGGCCATGCTCCCGGGCTTGCTGACGGCCTAGGAGACAACGGGGCTCAGGGTAGAATTCGTGTTTTCAATGGGTTTGCTTCAGAGCTGAGGCTCGCCCTGACTAGAGAGAAGACAAACCGTGCAATCAGGGTGAGCAAATTTATCCTTCAATAATAACCAACGTAAAAGTACTGCCGTGGGGGACGCGATACGTCACTACACACTTCATATTTGTGTTTGGTTTTAAGGAAGGTGCCCTCATTTTCTTCAACACTGAAGAGGGGGGAAGTCTGGCTTCTTCTAAGACCTGCGAGCCACAACTGGAGGCTTTATTGCAGCGTCAGAAATGAACGCAGCTTCCGCTCATGAATCTTGTACTGCTTGTGCTGGCGGGGGGCAGGTGGCGGATGGTGCTATGGGCTGAACCGTGCCCCCCATGCACGTGCTCAAGACCTCACCCTCAAGACAGCAAACTGTGACGGACATCAGATGTGACCTAGGGCCTTCAAGGATGTGATTACGTTAAAATGAGGCCAGCAGGGTGGCCTTAAATCTATTCTGACTGGTGTCCTTGTAAGGACCAGTGTGGACACAGAGAGACACCAGGAGTGTGGGCACTGAGGAAAGGCCACGGGAAGACAGAGGAGGAGGGTGGCATCAACACACCGAAGAGAGAGGCCTCGGAGAGCCCCAGCTGCCGACACGTGGCCCTTGGGCTCCCAGCCTCTGGAACTAGGACATCACAGACCTCCCTTGTTGCAAACACCCAGTTCAGGGTTTGTGTGACTACAGCCCAGCGGCTTGAGGCAGATGCCCAGGATTCTGAGGACCTCTTCTCAGCTTGGTTCCGCCACTGGCCGCATCTGAGAAGGAAGGGTCTTTGGCCAAAGGGGTGTCAAAACTCCCTTCAAAGAATGTTTTTGGGAAGAGAAGTCTGCATTCCCCCACACACTCCATTCAGAAGTGGGTCTTCTCTCTCCTAGGGGTTTTGGGTCAAAGCACTGATGGTGCCATATTCAAATGTAAATGCTAAGCAAAATAAGTCAAGCAGAGAAAGACAATTATCATTTGGTTTCACTCATTTATGGAACATAAGAAGTAGAAAGATGGGTAGGAGAAGAAAGGGAAGAAGAAAGGGGGGGACTAAACAGAAGGAGGAATGAACCACAAGAGACTATGGACTCTGAGAAACAAACTGAGGGCTTCAGAAGGGAGGGAGGTGGGGGAATGGGATAGGCTGGTGATGGGTAGTAAGGAGGGCACGTATTGCATGGTGCACTGGGCGTTATACGCAATTAATGAATCATCGAACTTTACATCAGAAACCAGGGATGTACTGTATGGTGACTAACATAATATAACAAAAAATATTATTATAAAAAATGTAAATATTGTCTCTGCAAGAGTTTAATCACCTACCTATCACTGTCAGTTAACAACCACCCTACGTGGAATTAGGAGCTATGATTAGCTGGCCAATCACTCAGTTTAGTTCCAGGAGACTGGACCACAGGCCACGTGGGTCTCCACTAGAGGGTGGAGGGAGCCACAGAACATGGGTGAGTGGCATGGAAGATGTGTCTTGGCAGCTTTCAACAGCATGAGGTCATCAGGAGGGGCTCTGGAACTGGTGGGCAGGGAAAGACACCGGCAGGAATTCAGAGTTTGGAGAAAAGAAGCCTCCTGAGCATGGTCCTACGTGTCATCTTCTTTGGGTCAAAGTATCCTCTGGAAGTGTGCCTGGGAGAAGAGCCCCCAGGCCCTCCGCACCTTCCAGCTACACACACAAACATTCACACACACTCAAAGATGGTGCAAAATTGGGGGGCCAGAAGGCCCATGGCCGTTCTGTCTAGTCTTCCTTGCACAGGAAAGGAAGGATGGAGCTGGTCCAAGCCCTGCCAAGAACCCCAAATCCAGAGCAGCTCTGGAGATAGTCTTGGGGGTAATGTGGAAGGGGAGGTCTGAGCAAAAGCAGACCAGGGACCCTCAGTCTAGGGAAGTTTCAAGTTTCCCCCCTTAGACCCATTCATACCCTGGATCTTGTTTTTCCACAAGAATGGTCCTGGAGAATGCTGGTAGACCCCAAGTATCTTCGAACCTCGGAGAAACATTCCCCTGAACTCCCAATGTGTCCTCTGCTTGGCGTGCTGATGTCCCTTCAGTGAGCAGAGTCTAACCTACCGTCCAGTGACTCCTGGTGCACATCTTTGGTGAAACCCTGAACGCACAACTCTTTCTGCCTAGGATGCTGTGTGTGGGGGTATTTGTCAACTGCTATTTCTAAAAGGTATTTCTCCGAAGTAGGTTGAATCTCTTATAACGTAAGTGATTGAGGGCTGATAGGAAGTCATGGGAGGTAGAATCCTATCTGGTCTGAGTTTCGAACAGTTCTCCAAGAGTCAAACATAAATACGCCATTTAGTGTTCTCACCTTTTTCCATCCCACACATATCATTCCCTTTAAGGGCCTTACTAGCAAATCGTCTTTGGATTTGCTCAGATCTGAGACATGTATTCTCATTCCTGAGTTATTATCTCATGTCCTTTCTGGTTGTTACTGTCAGTTGTTATTTGGAAGAATATGTGAAGTAAATTCATAAATAGTTTAAAATAGGTATTCACGCAGATCTGGTTCTTTGGAAGAAATGTGCTCCTGCAGCCATAATTAAACGTGATTAAGTTTACCTGATAACTTAACCACTGTTGGTTGTAAGAACACCAATTGCAAAATGCACAACTATGATAAACATCAGGGATTCTGAAAAGAAACAAAAAGCTAATCACTCTTATCAAAGCACTGTACTTTTCTTAGAAGCTCATTCCTACTTAGTTGGACACTATACTAATAATATTTAATATTTATGTGGACATAGTGCCCAAATCTGCAATTAAAGTAACTTATTTGATTAATGAAATATTAATGAAAATGACAGTGGAATTCAATCCAGTGGATTTAAGGTGTTCCTGCTTCCTATTTTCTCTCCACTGAGAGGGTGAAATGCTTTCTGCCACCTCCCTCACCGAATACATGCATTTCTTTGCTGAAGGTCCATCCTGCCAGCATAGAAGGCTCTGTCCATCATGCAGGTCAGAGGAGGAAAAGAAACGGCCTTCTGCTACAGCAGCCTAACCACAGAAAACACAAATCGTGTCAGACTTCCAGCAAGTCACCCTCCTCCGGAGGCCCTGGTTATGAACTTTGCATTAGCTCCGCCAATTGTTAGCATCACCCAGAGACAAGGCAACTTCAGAGCCTCCCAGAAAGGATGGCAAGGCTTGGAGCTATTTGCTCTTGCTTTGGGAAAACAAGAGGAAATGAAATTCTTCCACAGTTTAGGAATGAAGGGTTAAGGTCAAAGAATGGGTCTCCGTGAGCTTCCAATCCCATGAAGATCCATAAGCCCCAAAAGTCTTCCTGCCGCTAGTGTGGATGCCTCGGGGACCCAGAGGAGGAGGGCAGGGGTTTTCCTGAAGGATGTGCCACTTCATTGCAAATACTAATAAAATGAGTCCTCTAATAGACAGCTGTCATCGTGCACTAGAAAAAAGGAAACTGCCTACCAAAAGCGAAATGCATCAAATTTAAAAATAGGCTTACATGACACAAGTTAGAGGATGCTTATTTCCAAAGGGACATGTGCACAGAACAGAACAGAACCTCTGTGCACCCTCCCTGCACCCGTGAATATCAGAGATTTTGTTTGAGCGGTACATTAACAGTTAACTGCTACATACTCAAGGAGTTAAAATATAAACCTTAACACATGACTGCTTTTAAGCTGTAATGTCCTTATAACAGAAGTTCTTATCAGAGGTCTGCACCGTACTTGGCAAACAAGACATTCTACCTTTTAAACAAATAATTCATTAAGTAATTAAATTCAAGTGAGATTACTCTAATTAAATACACACTGCTGTTGAATCATAATTTCTATGTGGTCGAGTTAAAGATGAACAATCTCTTATTCCTGACAAAAAAGAAAGCTTTAAAAGAATTCCCCCATGGCTGGAGGGATAGATTTACAGGCACTCTACAGAGGTCATTTCAAGAAGGAAGAGACAGCCAACACAACGGGGCTGGAGGGGGAGGTTCTCATGCCTGGAGATTCCGGAGACTCAGGCTGTGCGCTCTGGGTTGGGTTACAGGACTCTTCGGAACCGGGCAGGAAGTCACAGCGATCTTCTCCGGAGGTCGGTTTCCTGCGCGCGCGCTCAACCTGCGCCCGGGCGCCAGCCGCGCCCACCAGGCCCGGAGCAGGACTCCCTGAGAGGCCACTGCGGCAGCAAGGACCACAGGGCTTGGTCGAAATGAAGTCACTTTTTCCCCCATGCCCTGCTCGGCCCGGCTCCGTCTAATGGCATTAGGAGCTGCAGCCACGATGGCGCTCACAGGGGCGCCGAAGTCCCTGCCGGCTTTGATCTGCGCCTCTTGGCTGCCAAGAGCTGACAGTTGGCTGCGTGGCGGCCCCGCATTCATGTGTCAGACACGCGTTTCCTAGTGTTCCGGAGCACGCAGCTACACCTGTACTGAGAGAATTTACATCGCCTTGCTCCGGGATGGCATTGATTTGGGACGGGTGAAGTACAAACACAAACTAATTAAAAACTGCATAATGGAGCCCTACAGGAACGCGGCAGCAAAACAAATAAATACGAGTGCAGCTGGCGCGGCGATGGTACCTCTGCCCCCGAGCAACCGTCTGGTGACATCAAATTATAAACCCTGAAAACCCTCACACCGTTGCTGTTGATCACATTGGAGGCATAATGGAAATGATTTGGTTAATTAAGGGGAGGTTTATAAAATATTTACGTGTGCACACGCATGTAATTCACTTCCTCCTACGCTCGGGGACGGTGCTCGGGGACGGCGACATCGCGGCACTCCAGGCCAGGTGACTTAGGTCCATTTTTCTACCCTGCCATGGTGGGGAACTCTTGCCGGTTCCGGAGCCTCCGCTCGCAGGGGCCGCTCTTCTCCCGCCAGCCACAGCCCAGGAACCAAGCCCCCAGTCCATGCAGGCATCTGCTCGGCTTTGCCGGCTGGCGGGCACTGCCCTGAGCTTCCGACTGTCCCGAGTACTTGGTTCCTCGCTTCTGGGCATTTTCCTCCAGGGATGTTCCTGGGTTCTCTTGGCGTCGCCTCCTGCCGGCACCACTCTGGTCCCTCCGCGGCCCCTCTGAGGCGCGCCCGTCTCGCCGCGGGGTCCGCAGGCCCGCGTTTTCAGGGTGCTCGCGGGAGCTGCTCTGGGCCCCCCGCGTGGGCCCGGGCTTCGCCCACCAGGAGGGCGCAGGCCTGGCACCTAGGTGTGGGGGGCCCACCGCAGCCAGCCAAGCTCCCTTGTTGGCCTGGCGCCCAAGGGCACCCCGTTACAGCCCCGCGCTCCTGCGCGCTTCTCGACCGTCCACCGGGGACTGTTTGACACTCGCCTCGCTGTCGCTGAGCAGGGTGGCTTCCTGGGTCCCGCTGCAGAAAGGTGCAAAAGTCTAATGAGTATTTAACAAGACTCATAAATCAGGAGGCGCGCATGCGGGGCGGAGGGCAGGGTCGGGGTCGGGGGCGCGGGCTAGGTCAGGCCACCAAGCCCCGCCACTGAGCTGCTGCCCTGCGTGGCTGCCCTGCCATCTGCATGGAAAGGAATGGCCATTTTGAAAGGCAGAGAAGAGGCCTTGGCGCCGCCCGCTGCATCCCTGACACTGGGCTCCGGCCCGTCCTTGGCGCCAAAGGCAGGTCCCCATGATGGCTCCTGGGGGTGGGGCGGCTTCTCAGGAGCCTCCACCTCTTCTTCAGGGACCTGGGTCAGCCGAGCCTCAAGATCAGTGGAGAATTCTTTTGGAAGAAATAAAATTGTAAATGGGGATGCTGTTTGGTTTAATCTTATTCTCATGTAAATATGAAGGGGGCGGATAGGGAGCTTGGTTGAGACAGACCAGTACTGCGGGCTCCGGAGGAAAAAAGGGGCAGGATCTTTGTCTCTCCACTGAGAGGGTGAAATGCTTCCTGCCACCTCTCTCCTGGGGTAACAATTCTTTCCAATTTAGAAAATTACCCCCCCCCACCTAATGACAACCAGCAAGTAAACTTTCCATCAGGCCTTGAAACCTGCTTAAAAGTCAAGCTGGTCCCAAATCATATTTTCACCAAGTCTTCCTCCTCTCTCCGTCCACGCACACCAAGGTCTCAGGGTCTTTCTCTCCTCCCCACCAGAGTCCCCTTCCTCCCGATCCTCGCCTGCACTGCACCAGGGTGCCCTGCCCACCCACGGGTGCACCCAGAGGCCCAGGTCCTAGCCAGGGATGCCGAGGGTCTGGGCTCTCCAGTCACAAGGCCCTTGGCCAACTGCCACTGCCCAGCTCTGCCTGATGCCCCCATGACCTGGTCCAACTGCCTCGGGTCCCTGAGTGGGCATCCTTGCGCTCCCTCCCCAACCTGAGCCAGGACCCAGACCACTTGGAGCTCTGATTCGGGATTTGGCCATGCAGCGACCCCTAGGTCTGGCTAGCTCCATGGTCCTGCGTCTGGCTCAGTGATGTGGATAGGCCTGCCACAAGGAAGGGGGAGGCCCCCCCCACTGGGGCTCCAAACCAGTGATGGGGCCTGCCTGAACCACCCCTGGGGAGGTGGAAACAGTGGGTGAGGGTCTGTGAGGGTGGCTTCTTCAGGCTTGTGGTCCAGAGCAGCATGGCTCTGGGCCAGTGGAACCACTGGTTTGTCTCCAGCCAGTGCCACTGAGCCCCAAAAGGGCCCTGCCTGGCCCTCCTATTCGCTCCTGCCTCTTTGCCATCAGAGGGATGACCAAGACCCCAGAAAGGCTGAGCAAGTGGGCTGCGCCATCTTCTTCGGGGAAAGTACTGAATCCCCTAAAGCTAATGTTCAAGCGAGGCCCCAGGTCCAGGCTCAGGCACACCGGCCTTCCTTCCTCAGCCCCAGTAACTATTCGATGCTAACAAGGATTAGATGGCTGGTGTGATGATACTCTCCATGGGGATGCTGTGCCAGGAAGCTCGGAATCCTTCTCTTTTCCTCCTCCTCTCCAATGGGGTGGTTTGGAGGCAATTTCCTTCCCCCCTCCCCTTTTTTGTCAGGTTGCTTCCTAGTTTTCTTCTTGTAAGTTTTTGGGTAATGCTCAAGGAGAATGAAGAGAGGAGGTGAGCCAGGGGTATACCCAGGCTCTGCTGGGATCCAGCCCAGGCCCTGGGCAAAGAATGGTCACAGTCAGCACCAAAGCACCTTTCTAGGGCTTCCTGGCAGAACTCCACAGACCTTTCTAGAGTCAATTCTTCCACTACTGTGGGATCCTCAGACATGGTTTCCAGGAGGGCCCTTCCCACTCACTTCCCTGATGTCTTCTAGAACCTTCTATCTTTTCATAAGCCAAATGGAGATGATACAGGCAGGGCACAGCTGGTGACTGGGGGGGGGTTGCTGAGGACAAAATCTGCTGCCCACATCCACTACCCCCAGGTTCTGATAGCTACAGTACCACTAAAGTGGGCTGCTGCAGGCTGCGGGTGGAGAGCGAAAAGGAGATCAATCTGTGAGGCTGAATCCTGACACTGACGAGTTTCTCTAGGCTTATATTCCACCTGCTATCCAGGTCACGGAAGAGGGCTTATCTCACCTGTATTTACCTGTCACCCTGAAATGTGACACTGAAGTTTGCTAAACAGTACAGTGGTGGGATTGGTGCATCGGTTTGTTTGGGGTGTAGGAGAGAAGGGTTTGGCAGCCAGGGAGGTGGTGGGCTGGGGAGCAGGAAGAAGCTTCTGTTTAACGACTTCCGGGATTGGGAGTGGTTAGTGCTCCCCTCCAGCACCCCAGAATCTGCATCAATGAAGGAAAGGTGCCCAGGTCCTTGCAGGAGGTTTCTAGAGTGAGCAAGGGGTAGTTAGTGGAGGTGGGGAGGTGGTAGGGGAAAAAGTGAAGGGGCAGCATGAGGAGGAAGAAAACCTGACCCAGTAGAGAAATAAAAGCCTGATTATGAAGCTGGTAATTAGTAATTACTATTATGGGCATTATTGCTGCTAATTATAGGCAGTGGCTCCCTGTCTGTCTGCAGGCCCCAAAATGGGGAAATGAGAGCCTTCCTGATGGTGGAAGAATCACTGGGTCTCCATGATCCAGGGGATCAGAGGGGGAACTAGGGGATAGGGGCCAGGTCAGGGTCCAGGGTGCTGGTGGCCCAGGTCACTAGCAGCACAGCACACTGAGGACCGGGCCCAGAAGCCAGCCTCGACTCCGTGGATCTGAACTGGCACAAACCAAGGTTGACACCGGAGCGTGTGGGTGAAATTCCAGCGGGGTCCAGTGTGCCTGCCTGCCACAGCAGGGAGTGCGCGCAGGGCTCTGGCTGCTTTGCAGGAGACAGGAGGAAAGTGGCCCCAGGAACCAGGGCGGGTACTCTGGGCACACTCCCTACCAGATCTGCAGCAACCAATCCGGCGAGTGTGTGGCAGAAGCGGCTTGCCCGAGAGATGTCCCGTGCACAGGGAGGAGAGGAGGACCGTGCACTGGTCCTCTGAGCCCTAGCGCGGAACTGGACTTCCCCGCGGGGCATGGGGTTCAGGGCAGCGTCCGCTTGCTCTTCTGGCGGGCTGAGGATGGAGAAGAGAGAAGGAAAGAGAAGAGGGACGCCCCATCCCCGGGCTGGTCGTGGCGCCACCTCGGGCAGGAGCTCTCCACGCAAGTTTATTTCCTGCGCGTGCACACCTAGCTGACAGAAGAGGGGCCCCCAAGCCACACTTAGCTTCTCCCATCGCCGGGGTGGGGGCGGAACGTTTCCCTCGCGCTGCAGTGGTGATTTCCCAGCAAAGAAAAGGTTCCCACCCCCACCTCCAAGAACCTGTCACTGTGGACTGCATCTGCTTTCCCCTTGAAGTGTCTTCCCAGGAGCCCTTTCTCAAAGTTCTCACAATTGGAAAAGCCCGCAGAGCTCGGCGGCTTCCCGCTTCTCCAAGTGCAGCAAGGCCGGTCACTGCAGGGTGACCTGTTAATACTTAGTGGGGCCACGCGGACGCCACGCCCGCGTCAGGGTGTCACGCCACTCCAGGTTCCGCGGCGCACCGAGGGCGCCGGGGTGTACTTGTGCCAAAGATGTCTGGGGAAGGCAAAGGCAGCGCCGACCTCGGAGGAGAGGCCATTCCCCGCCGGCTGTCACCGCCCCAGCGCCCCACCGCTGCCCCAACGGCGGAAAAACAGGCACCAAGATGTTTTCCTGAAAGCAGACACACCTCGGCTTCGAAACACCAAACCCCAGGGTCCGACAGCTGTAAACCGGTGTCGACAGGTTATCAGACAGCCGCGGGAGCCGGTCGGGAAGGAACCCGCGATCGCCAGGCCCGCACCCG
>NC_048220.1:145123415-145154180 GCF_002007445.2 Ailuropoda melanoleuca | reverse complement strand
GCCCCGGGCGCGGGTGGCGCGGCGCGCGGGAGGGGGAGCGGGCGGGCGGAGTTGGCCTGGAGGGGAGCAGGGGAGGCCTGGCCCCAGGGTCGGAGGCGGCGGGGGCGGCAGGAGCGCCGGGAGTCCGGTAGGCGACGGCCCCTGCAGCTCGGCCGGGGGAGGCGGGAGGCCTGGGCCGCGAACGGGGTCTCGGTGGGAGTCGGGAGGCCGAAGGAGCAGGCCCGGGCTCAGGGCTCCAGTTGGAGGTTGGGGCCAAAGTCGCTCGCGGCCCCGGCTCGGCGGAGGCGGCGGGGCAGGCGGGCGGTTCCGGCAGCTCGGCCAGGTTCCGCAGGACGCCGCGGACTCCTCGGCGGACCCCGCTCGCGCGACCTCTCCGGTTTGGGGCCGGGCTGGGGAGACTCCGTTTTCTCCCGTTTTGGTGGACCTCCTCTAGTTGTGTCTGATTTTGCCAGAAGACACCCTGGAGAGCCTAGTAGAGTTGATCAAAATAAACCTAACAATGGGGAGATCAAATGGGCTGGATGGGGTGTCTTAATGGAGTGTGTGCAAATTTGAGATTTAGGGGGGGAAAAAGGTGGAAATAATTTTGGCGTCTGAAACGGTGTTTGCTTTGACTTTCGTAAGTTGCCAAAGTTTTCATTTCTTTTGCACCGAATGAAAAGCACTTTTCTTTCCGCGTTACATAATGGAGGATTAGAGAAAACAGAGTCCCTGGGCTTAAAATAAATGCAGTCCTCTTAGTCTCCCGTCCCAGTGGGTGTCAGATGGGGGAGGGAGCTGCAAATTTAATTCTCCGCGGGGCATTCGCCATTCTGTCGGTCCAAAGGATCCATTTTCCTTGGTCTGACTGCAAGGTCGCGCTTAAACTTCGGGATACTGCTCAATTGCGCGCGGGGGCTGGGGGCCAGGGAGGCAGCCCCCTCTTGCGCTGCTGCGGGCGGGATAACGCAATTTGCAGGCAGCCCCCCCCCACGTCTCCCCACTCCCCGAAGAAGAGACAGGAACTAAATACAGGCCAACTGTATGAGAGAAAAGCGGCTGGTGTGTTTTTCTGTAACTTTTTCTTGTAGTTTTGAAAAGAAAGGCTATTTCTCTGAAAGCGGCCCCAGCTGCCTTTGAGATCGCTTGCTATCGAAAAAGATCAGCTCCCATTTTGTTCTGGCGGCTGGGGATGCCAAGGAAGCGATGAGAGATTTACAAGGTATCCTTTCAAAAAGAATTCCCGGCAGAGAAGAAGCCGAAATGTCGTCGTTACAGTTAAAACCGAAATTATTAGAAAAGTGCAAAGTACATTTTGCAAAGATTGGGCAAAAACGAAATCTGGCCAGAGCAACCTTTTCTCAGTGGCATCCACCACCAAACTAATTCGTCAAAGAAATATTCTGCTCTTTCCAACTTTCTCAGTCTGGAAACCCCCTCTGCTAACATAGCAACTGGACCATATTTATTTGGAGAATTACAATTTTTTAACAGAAATTTTGAATACAGATGTGTGCCATTTGGGACCCCCCCCCCCACGGAGTGTTTGTATGAGAGAAAGGGAGCTGTGTGGTGGGGATCTGCTCCCATTGTAGTGTGGGGGAGAAGGGAGATACTTGATTTTTTTTTTTTTTTTTTTTTACTAAGGGAAACCACATAGAAATCGCCCACAAAATGTGTGTGTATCTGCTAGAGCTCTCCCTCTGGTTCTCAGAAAGTAAACCTAAATCCAAACTCTTGATTCTAGGCCTAGGTTTCCAAGCCGCTATGATTGGGGATTTGGAAGTCAAAAGATAAAATTGTGAGTCAATGTCTGTCTGGGCAATTTATGGTAATAATGAGGCCTAATGAGGTTGTTAGAAAGATAAAATGTTATTTACCAAAAAACCTGATGGGATAATTTGACTTGCTGTGTTTTACTACGGATGATAAAAAGAATATTGATCGCAAATAAATCACGGCCTCTAAATGCCTGTAAACAGTTTGAGCTTCCTCTTGCCACATCGCAGTCAAACTTAAGAGATAAAGTAAGTGAGAACAGGCCTAGGAGAGAGGTTCGGCATCTCGCCGCAGCTGGAACTCCCGGTCCCTCGAGTTAATATTTTACCGGTTAAGCCCTCCTTTTGTATTTTAAAAAAACAAATGGTGTTTTTGTTATTGTTGTTGATGATGGCCAGGATTAAAATTTTAAATTACCTGTCACCACTGCCGACCTTTAAGTGTGGGGAGCCATTATATGCAGATTAATTTTGGAGCTAAAAGGAGTGTGCTTTCATTTTAAATTGCTGGTGGATTTGGACCCAAAGAAAACCCGAGATGGTTTATTTTGCTTGACCCCCTCAGGGTCCAAGGGAGGGTTTAGGCTTAAGGTTCTTTACATTTGGAGAAACTGTTTTATCAGTGCAGTTAAAAGGTTTCCCCTCCTAGTTAGTGTGAGATAAACTTGGAAATTAGGGCTCTAGAAGCTGTTGTGGCGTGGGGGTGGGGGGATTGAGGGACGCCTGGGAAAATTCTATGGGGTCATGGCTCCTGCTGTGGTCTTCTGGAGATGCATGGATTCTGGAACTTCTCTTGAGTGACAAAAAAATAAAAATTAAAATAAAAAAAAAACCCAAAACCCAAAACAAAACAAAAAAAACCCCTCCTCATGATGGTTGGAAGCTCAGTTTCTAGAGGCAGCTAGCTGATGAGTCTGACCACCACTTCCTCTCTGGGTGGTGCATTGGGGGCCTTCCTGTTCTCTAGCAGACAAGAGAGGCTGCCCCAGACTCTCCCAGTTTTGGGGACTCATCTCGCTCTCTTTCTCTCTCCCCCCACACCCCTACTCCCTCTTTCTTCCCGGTGGGCTGTGTGGTTGCAGGGCTCACAGTATGAACTGAAAGACAACCCTGGGGTGCACCCTGCCACCTTCGCTGCCCACACGGCGCCAGCCTACTACCCCTATGGCCAGTTCCAGTACGGGGATCCCGGGCGGCCCAAGAACGCCACGCGCGAGAGCACCAGCACGCTCAAGGCCTGGCTCAACGAGCACCGCAAGAACCCGTACCCCACCAAGGGCGAGAAGATCATGCTGGCCATCATCACCAAGATGACCCTCACGCAGGTCTCCACCTGGTTCGCCAACGCGCGCCGGCGCCTCAAGAAGGAGAATAAGGTGACGTGGGGCGCGCGCAGCAAGGACCAGGAGGACGGAGCCCTCTTCGGAAGCGATACAGAGGGCGACCCCGAGAAGGCTGAGGACGACGAGGAGATCGACCTGGAGAGCATTGACATCGACAAAATCGACGAGCATGACGGCGACCAGAGCAACGAGGACGAAGAGGACAAGGCCGAGGCGGCACGAGCGCCGGCGGCACCTACAGCCCTTACTCGGGACCAGGGCTCGCCGCTGGCAGCCGCCGACGCGCTCAAGTCCCAGGACTCGCCCCTGGGCCTGGTCAAGGAAGTCCCGGAGCCCGGCAGCACGCGCCTACTGAGTCCTGGCGCCGCGTCGGGTGGCCTGCAGGGCGCGCCGCACAGCAAGCCCAAGATCTGGTCCTTGGCCGAAACGGCCACGAGCCCCGACGGCGCGCCCAAGGCCTCGCCGCCGCCTCCCGCCAGCCATCCCGGCGCGCATGGGCCCCCTGCGGGCACGCCGCTGCAACACCCCGCCTTCCTGCCCAGCCACGGACTGTACACCTGCCACATCGGCAAATTCTCCAACTGGACCAACGGCGCATTCCTCGCGCAGGGCTCCCTGCTCAACATGCGCTCCTTCCTGGGCGTTGGCGCGCCCCACGCCGCGCCCCACGGCCCGCACCTGCCTGCGCCGCCGCCGCAGCCGCCAGTCCCCGTTGCCACGGGGGTTCTCCATGGTGACAAGGCCTCTGCTCGAAGCAGCCCCGCTCTCCCAGGTATGGCGCGGGGGGGGGGGGGTGTGTCCGCCCCTCCCTGGGCCCGGAATCCGGAACCCTGGCGTAGCGTGGGGGTGGGGGAGCGCTGGGCCAGGAGGGGAGAGGCAGTGGCAGCCAAACCCGGGGATGAGCGGTAATCTCTGCCTGGTTTAGGGGATTGAGGCCAAGGCTCTCGGCTCCGTCGGGAGAGCTGAGTTCTACCTGCTGGTCTGCCCGGGGAGGGGTGAATGATTTTCTTGGAGACCCTATGCTTGTTGTGGGAGGGGGAGGGGAGAGGCTTGGCAACCTCAGCAACAACCGCCCCCCCCAGCACACACACACCTGTCTCTTAACGCTCTGCTTCTCCCTCTCCTTCGCAGAGAGAGACCTCGTCCCCAGGCCAGACTCGCCGGCACAGCAGTTAAAATCGCCCTTCCAGCCTGTGCGCGACAAGTGAGTGCTGTTTGCTTGTACCGTCCATTGGGCAGGGGCTGGCGCCGGGGAGTTGGGAAGGGGCTGGAGGGCTGAGCCGGCCCGGTGGGTAGGGCCTTAAGGTCATTGTGGAAGGGGTGCTGTCCGTCAGCCCAATGCGTGGGGCCTTCTGGCTCTACTGGGTTTCTCTCCACCCGGGAGCTGCGCGGGGCAGGCTACCACGCCCCCAGGCCCTCGGCTGGCAGAACCGGCGACGCCGGGTCCCAGCGTCCGTCCACTGACACTTCTTGTGCTTCTTGTCTCGCTGTTTCCCCTGCAGCTCGCTGGCCCCGCAGGAGGGAGCGCCGCGGATCCTAGCAGCCCTCCCGTCGGCCTGATTCAGGGTCATCTTTTACTTTTGCGGGGGGAGGGGGGAGGAATTCGGGAGGGAGGGGATGAGGGAGGAATTAGGACAAATATTCAGACTGGTGTAAAGGACAAATATGGCCACGAAGTCAGTGACTCCCATCCATCGCTTTCTGCAGAAAGGGGCTGTCCCTGCCCGAGCTCGAGTCCAGGCAGCCTGGCCTCTGCCCAGGGCTCTGGTGGTTATCACCAGCTCCGGTTGATTATCGGCTCGGCAAATGCCCCACGTGCTTGTGTCTCTTTTTTTCTTCCTTCTTTCTGTATATAGAGTGATTTCAGATTGTAAATAGCGCGTCAGCGAACTTGTCTAAATCATATATTTTTGTCTAATAAACTAAATGAAATAATGCCCACTGCTCCCGCTGCTGTGTGTGGCTGGGTGCCCGCAGGCGTGTCCGAATCCTGCAATGCTGGCAGGGCCAGGTGCCCCCGGCTTTGCGGAAGAGAGGTTCCTTGGGGAGTTTCCACTGCAGGGGAGGCCGGTGTTGCTCACAGTCTTTTGGTGGCTGGTGAATTTGTTAATAACACTAGGGCAGTTTCTTGTAGGCAGTTTAATTCTTTCCAACCCTTACACATTTATCTGGGGGCACGCCTTTCTCAGGACATAAATGAGTTCGATTTTCAGCAGTTTATAAAACGATTTCTTAAAGTGGACAACAACGGGGGGGAAATGAAAAGAATTTCCAATTATGTCCCCAAAGGAGAACTTAGGATTTGAAATGAATTTATAACTTGTCTCAACAGTGCATCCTGACGTGGGGTCGTTTCGTGGGTAGAGTGAAGACATAATGGAGTATGAAATTTTGGCTTTGAATGTATTTTTTAGTTACTTGGTTAAATCAAACGTGGAGAGAGGTTGGAAGGCTCTTTTAAACTGTCGTGATGGGTGGACAGAGATGCAGCCCTGGAGTTCTCTGGGCTTGTGAGGGTAGCCTTGCGGGGTGACAAAGAGGGGTGGAGACTTTGGTCTCCCAGGGACCCCCCCTTTAAACTCATGAGCTCTGGACTGGGCACACTGAGAGAGCGGAGGAAAAATAAACCTCTGATGGCAGGGTCTGGGAGGTATGGCTGGGAGCTATGGTAGGACAATGCAGGACGTAGCTGGCCTCCGATGGGATGCGCTTGGGTGGGAAATGGCCCAGGACCCTGGGGAATCACCGCGGTCTGGGTTTTGGGCCTCCGGGGCGGCGATCAGAGCGGAGGCGCCCTAGCAGCCTGCATTTCAAACAGGGCACAGATGACTTTATGCAGAATTCCTGAAAACTGAGAATACAAGCATTAACAAAACCGCCAGTGAGGCTGTGAGCTGCAGGGGAACCTGCGCAGTGGGAAAGAACCTAGCCCTGATACAGGACAGAACCTCCCCAACCCCCCACCCTGGCCAGATATTCAGCACCAGCTGTCTGGGGGCTGCCAGTAGCAGCGAGGGGCGCCTCAGCCAAAGGGGAAAGTCTGGGCGCCACTGTCTTTGCCCCTGGCTCCTCTTAGGTGGGGAAGGGGTGGCTAGCGCTGAGGACGTGGGGATGCCACCCCACCGGGGACTGACTGCCCTTTTACGGACGCCTGCGTTGTTCTCCTCCCTGGTTTGTTCCCCCCCCCCCCCCCCCCCCCCCGTTCCCGTCCTTTTAGAGGAAGGGATCCCCTTCCAGCCCCTGAGGCTGGAGGCGGGGTGGCAAGAGGAGGCGCAAAGGACGCGGGAAAGCGTGCACAGACTGCACGCGGGGGTGCGGGGCGAGCGGGCGGGGCGTGTCGAAGCTCGGGAGGAGCCCGGCCGGCTGCGGAGCCGGGCGGAGGGGCGGCCGCCCGCGGGCACGCTGGGGCTGTGGCCGAGGTGGAGCGGCTTCAATCTGAATGGACGTGCTCGGCGCGCCCTCTATGGGCTGGAAGCGGAATGGGGTCCTGACCGCTGCGTTGATGTGGCTCCTTGGGGCATGGCGCAAGATCTGGGGTGCTGGGCCTGGGAGCTGCCCTGGGCAGGAGCCTCGATTTGTGGTGGTCGGGCTTTCTCTGTGATCTTGGGTGCCACCAGTTGTTTGGATTTGGGGGTGCGGTGGCGGGCCTGCTGGTTGGGCTGTTGGCATTTCTGGGGAGGGAGTGGGTGCCAGGTCCCAGGCAGGACACTTTCATTGTCAGGGTGGAACTTGGAAATCTGGAGGGGAGTTCCTGGCCTGCCACTAGGGCTTCAGGGGTCACTGCACCCTCAGCTCCCCATTCCAGAGTTCCTGGGATGGATCCTCATCCCACCCTGACCACTGGGGCAGATGGGTTGTGTGGACTTGGCAAGAGTGCGGTCTAGAGAGCTTTGACCAGGGGTGCCTTGCTCCCGCGATGAGCATTGGCATTCCTGGCCCACAGACATGCTGTTCGGGCATCCAGGATGTGCTGGTAGACCCCTCCTGGGTAACTGCTGGAAGCATCAGGTGGGATTCAGGTGGGTGGCAGAGTCCTCTGCCCCTAGCAGTCTCCACACTTTCATTTCCCAGAATCAAGTAGGACAGCCCATGCAGGCATCGGCTGCTTGCACACCCCACATCTCTGTTCTTTTCTTTCTTCCTGTCCAATACATTTGGGACCCCTGAGCGCTGCTGCTCAGGAGGCTTGACCAGCATGTGCTCACCAGCTGAGTCCCACGCCTGAGAGCCCAGTGGTCTAGAAGTCCTGAAGGGTCTGTTCTCCCCTCTGCTGACTGAAATTTCCCATGCAAAGAAATCAGATCTCCATCCTCAGAATTATATTTCTCTAGTGAAAGGGTAGAAATGAATTTTTAATCAAGCATTGAAAAGTCATTTTTGTTCTTTGTGCATGATTTGTGACCACCCTGCCCCCCACCACAGCCGCCTGAGTGTGCACTCAAGGGTGCCCCCCCCATCCCGTGGGAACACCTGCTGTGCACGCTGTTCCAGCTTCTGAAATATCTGGGAGTAGACGTAGAAACCCCTTTGTCTTCTAAAGCTGGAGCAAAAGTTCTGGAACTTTCTGCCTGTGAAAAGGTGTTGTCATCCTCTATGCCTGCCTAGGGACAGTTTCAGATGGTGGTGGTAGTTCTGTGACTGGCAAGGAGGAGATTGAAGCCAAAAAGGGGTAAGAGTGAGGGATGACCATGGGATTAATATTTGTGACCTGGTGCCCCCTCCTCCGATGGGGAACTGCAAAGGACAGCCAGCGTCTGGGGCAGGGGACTTCTGTCTGTTGAGTCTTCTGGTATTGAGAGGTAAGAAATCCTGTGTGGAGACCCTCCCCTTCCTGCTCCAGTGCAGGCCTGTGACAGGGAGATGGTGAAAAGCTCATACCTTCTAGATGCCCCCCTCTAACCCCAGGTTCTTAGCTTGAAGACATGGGGGTTGGGCCCAGGTCCCACCCCTCATTGACCTCCTGGATGCTGGAGTCTGAAGTCTCTCTGTTCCCACCATCCATTCCTCCCTCCTTCGATCAATTATATTCACTAGCACATTTATCTCGCCTGCAATATGGAGAATTCATATTCATATCTCGGTTTTAGTGGTCTGACACTGATTAATGTAATACGCGCCATGGCTCTGAGGGGCGCGCCACCCGATGAATCATGCCCTATAAAGTTGCCGTCGTCCTTGTAGATGGGGCTCTGCTAGAGAGCCCAGAAGCCGGAGAGGGAAAGAGGGACGAGAAAGGAGAGAGAAATGGCAGGGTGGCCACAGTGCCCAGGTGCCCTGGGACATGTGCTGGCCCTCAGCCGCCAAATGTGGGGGCTTTGGCTGGCCCTGACCCCTCTGCCGGATCCCCCCTCCTGAGTTGGGGCATCAGGTTCTGGTCCTACCCAGCTGCCCTCTTTCCTTTCCTTCTGGATGGCGCAGGCAGGCTAGAGGTTGTCTGGCTGCTCCCAGCCAGGGTCCAGGTAGGACTGGGGCTGCCGGCTAGAGACCAAGGATTTATGGACGCTGATTTGGAGAGACTGGAGCCAGGAATGCTCTCCCAAAAGTGACAGGGCCCAGTTTGCCGTGAGGAACGGGATATTAATCTTGCATTCTCCAAGTTGGAGGTTGGAGAGGAGGGGAGGAAGCCAAGCCCATGGATGCTGGGTGGGGGCGGCTCTGAATAGGTTTAGAATATGTGGGCAGTAGGGACATGGAAGGCCCTTGGAGCCTCCAGTGGTCTCCTCCCACCAGACCTGTGCTGCATGGGCCACATTGCAGGACCGAGCACTGTGACACCAGTCAGCTGGGCTCTCAGGCTTCCAGGGACCTGAGAGGGGGAAGTCTGGGGTACCTGACACTCTGCACATGCCTTCTGGCCCCATGACTTACCAGGTCCCAGCGAAGCATCCTGGGGGAGAGTCCAGGAGCATCTTGCCCACCTCTTATGCAAAATGTGGCTCCAGTTGGGGAGGGCAAGCGGGGAGCGGGCCCTGGGTCTGGAGTCCAGAGTGGATGGCCAGAAGACAGGGCTAGGAGGTAGAGGGATTGTGCCCTGGGGGAGGTGGCTGCACCCAGCCCCCTGCTGGGGTCCCCCAAAGTCCTCGTGGATGGAGCAATGTCCCTGGACACATTTCCTTGCCTCTGAGGACCCATCCTGGCACAGGCATTGGGTGAATGGTCTCCAGTTAAAAGCCCTGTAGCAACCCCATCTCAGCCAGGTGGCGTGTGGTGAGCTTTCCAGGTCTTCTCCAGGGTGTCCACCGGCCGGTGGCTCTCATCATAGCTCCAGAGCGGAAAGGACTCCCAAGGTCATCCCTGGGGGACTGCTGGCATCCTTTTGTGCCCCAGCTAAGGAAGCTGGATACATATCCCCAGTCCCCTCTAAATAAGGACTCTGAAAATGGGCAATGGGCTCTCTTAGAGTGAGCACAGAGCAGGGCAGAGGAGGTGGGCTGACTTATTAGGACAGTGACCACAAGGCCTGCTGTCCATGATGCTTTTAAAGACCCACGGAAATGTTTGTTCTAATTTCTTCTCAAATGAAAAGAAAAAAAAAGTAACTTTTAGGTCAAAGAAAATGTGTTAATATATAATACGAGTATATTCATCTTTATGCCAGCAGCAGGTGTAATATTTGTATTTTAACCTTTGTTTTCAATGGAGGAAGAGGCCCCCCCCCCCACAAAAGTCGCAGAGGAGGCCCCTGGAGCGGCCTAAAAGTCTGGAATTATCTTGAATGGGAAGTCACAGGAGTGAGGTGGCCTAGAACCCCGAAGGGGGCACAGAGGGAGCTGCGCTCCTGGATGGCCTCTCCAACGCAAAGCCTCCCGGGCCGCGCGTCCCAGGCGCCCAGGCTGGGGGCCTGAACCACGCGGGGCAGCGAGAACACAGCGGCCAGGGGGCGCGCGCAGAGGCCCAGCAGTCGCCTGACCCCCGGCGCGGGCCGCAAGGGGCGGCCCTTTCTGTGCGCTGTTTGGCTTCTGAAGACGCCGCGGGCCTCTCTGATCCCCTAATCCATTTATCCCGCGACGTGAGCCCAAGGCTTGAACGAGGGGGCACAATGGCCCGGCTGCATCAGGGGGCCTGGTGGGGGGGAACCGGCGCACCCAGCCTGCCTCCGGACGCTCACCCCATCGTCCCACGGCCCCCAGGGTCCCCAGCGGCCGCGAGTCCCGGCAGGCGGCGGAATAACGCCAAACAGTTTAAGTTTCCTAAACCGACAAGCTTTACTCCTAATTCCTTCGACTTGAAACTGCCCTTCGAGCCGGGCAAGGCTCCCTGGAGCTGGGGCCGCGAAGCGCAGAGCTGGTGTGCGCCCGGAGCGGCGCGGAGGGGTCCCGGGGACGGCGGAGCCCGCACCGCCCTCGCTCCCCGCCGGCCACCGGCCCCTGCCGGCCACCGGCAGGCTCGGCACACCTTTCCGCCCTGTTTTCCTGTTGGCTTGTTGGTCGCTGCTGTGGCTTCGCTTGTTTGAATTTTAAACGTATGCTTAATTGCTAGGTCCTCGGATAGCTGCAGCAGTGTCTGAAAATATTAAATACATCTGCGAGACGGTGGGCAAGAGAAATTAAAAAGTTGCTCCCACACTGAATGTTAAAAAGATCTCACAATGAAGTGATTAACATTTTTATGAATAAAATTAATCACGCATTGACTCTGCAGCCCAGTACATCTGAAAGCCAAATGTGGCCTGGGCAGCCCTCTTTCTCACACCCAAGAACTTTGGGGGCCTTCTTGGTCTCCAGCAAACACTCAGCCTCTAGGAATTCAAGAATATTTTTGAGGCGATGAGTCAATAATAGATAACTTTGAGACAAGGAAAATAAAACCTCCCCAAATACCACCATCGACAGCACATACAGGGAAAAATTAAAAAGCAATCTTTTTTTTTTTTTCTTCCTATAGCAAACTCTGGGTCAAAACGGGCTATGAGTTTCCTTCTCAGATATGCACGTGGGATTGTGTGGACCTGGGTCCAGGAGGGCAGCAGACAGTGATGGAGGTGCGAGAGGGAGGCTGGTCCCAGGGCTAGAGGAAGGATGCCTTCCCCGTCCTCGCCCTCATCCTGGGCCCACTTCTCTGGCAAAGATGGTCAGATGAGAGGGCGGACCTTCCCCGTTATTAAAATTTCCAGTCTTGCAGATAATAACGTGCGATTTCTGTGCTGGCCGCCGCTGCCTCTTTTCTAATCTCTTGCCACCGTGGTTTTGGGACGGTTCCAGCAGGCTGTACAAAGGAAAGCGGAGGCATGTGAAGTGTCACGGCAGCTGTGGCAGAGCCGCAGCATTGCCGTTCTGTGGTTGTCCCCAGCTCATGTGCGCAGCACAAGGGGGAATCAAAGGAGCCTGTCTTCCTCACTTCTGCGCACGGTTTCCTACCGCTGTGGCGAATCTCTCTGAGCTCCGTGAACCAATAAAACAACGGTCCCTGTTTGAGTTGATATATTAATATTTACCGAGGATTTGCAAGGTCGGGGCTAAATGTCAGCAGATTGCTGGGGCAGTCCTGTGGGGAATAATTAAACAAACCTCACAGCGGTTCGGGCTCATAACATCTTTATTAATCTTTCCTTTCCCCTACCCTCCCGCAAGAGTGCCCTGAAATCATGCTTCTGCATTCAGATCCAGAGAAGATCCGGAGTCCGGAGTAAGCGTAACAATGGAGTGCCGTGCTGGCGAGCGTGAGCATCGCCTTGGACGGTCTCCTGCCCCCTTCCCGGCAGATGTTCGCCGGAGGGACGGCTCTGATGTGTGAGCCATCAGCGGGCGGTGGTGATTCTCACCTGCCCCTCTATCAAATTTATCCTGACCAATTTGCCAAACACAACCCTGCTGTTGCTGTGATTTGATCCACACCCTGGCTGTGCCAGCCGGGTCCCCTCTGCTGAGCCAGGTGACTGCGGGCTGCATGTGCGGGGGCCCACCTTCTGCAGCAGGATTACAGCCTGCACTTTAGGACAACTTGTCCGATTCTCTTTAATAAGCTTCATAATTAGTGCTGGGAGCCTCATTACAAGTCATAGCCTGTAGCAGTCCTAGGCCAAACAGCCCTCCGCCATCTGATTTATTTTTTATCAGGCAGCAGGAGCTGTCTGGAGTTTTTTGTTTGTATAATGGGGACCTGCATCAGGCCCCCAGTGTAAAAATACCACCAGGAAATTAATTGCTTCTGTGTGGATTCACCGCAGATGTGTCCTGTTGATCAGAATGGTATATTTTTGACTTCGCTATCCTGCAGTGAGTGGTAAAAAAAATAAAATGAAAGCCAGCAATGCAAACATATTAGCATCAATATAGATTCAGTATGGCGTAATTGAAAACATGGACTTTCGGAGGAGAGTGTGCAGGGAAAGTGCGGGTTTCTGCTAAGGCTCCTTCCTCTTGCGTGCAGTTCTTACTTGTTTATAAACGCATGTCTTTATTTATCGTTCCTAAGTGGGACCACCTTGTGGCAGACGCGTGGCTAGAATTTCAGCTTAACATAGCAGACACCCCGGTGAGGTGGCTGGTCCTCCTGCCCCGAGTCTGGCCCCCGGGCCCCCGGCCGAGGGCGGTTGGATGCTCTCACAGCCATGCAAGGACGCCGAGGGAAGGGCAGATCTCGGCTGTGGTGTGGGCTGCACCCTGAAGGGGCCTCCGTGGCCCTGGGTGGGTAGGTGTGGTGTGCACTCCATGTGTGTGTCATGTGTCGCGTGTAACTAAGCTGGGTGGATGGATCATGTTCTCTCTGTGTCCCTCTTGGGGCTCAGATATAAATAAACGCAGAAGCTACTCTTTCATCAGACCTCTTGGTCCCTAACTTCCGATTAGGTTGGGAATGACTTCGAACATTTTAAGGATATTTTTAGACTAATTAGTCCCTGATTTAGAATTTCTGTTCGTGGCGCTGGACGGTCCACTGCGGGTGATTGTGTATGGATCACCATCCCTACGGTTCACATTTTCCTTCCGTGTCCCTTTGTTTATTTGCTTTCCCTACAGGAGTTGTCCGAGCTCTGCTCTGATCCTTTTTGCAAGGCTGTTTGAGGTCAGCAGTCTGGTTTCCTTGCTCAGCACTGTGTTGGGATGCAGATTGTAAATTTAACCTCCAATTACTAAGCAGACAACACCTTCCTGTGGGGAGGAAAAAGAAAAACGCTAAATGTAATGTAATGTAATGTAATGATAATGAGAGTGAAACACTTCACAGTGTGCTGGAAATTACATACCTTTTCTGTACAAAGGAGCACAGTGCGGGACTTTTCGGGGCCCCCAGAAGCATCAAGTGTTTTTCCCGCAGCAGTGAGAATAATTAGACACTGGAATCCCTCAGGTTGGATTTGCAGAGCCCTGTCGATGGGAAGGCTTTACTGGTTGTGAAGATCTCCTGGCCAGTAAACCGAGTGCCTGAGCTGACAGGTAGGCACGGGCTCCCACAAACTTCACCTCCCTGAGAACCCAGGCTGAGCCCTGATGGGCACCACCCCCCTGCCTCTAGATGCATGGACGGCCGGGGTGACCATGGCCATCCCATGGGTGAGCTCTGGGAAGGAACACAGACAGTGGGACCTGTAGGAGCTGCCCAGGTTGTGCGTGTGTGTGTGTGTGTGTGTGAGAGAGAGAGAGAGAGGGAGAGAGGGAGAGAGGGAGAAGGAGGGGCACAGGAAGAAGGACAGAGAGAATGAGGAGGCCCAGAACGTGGAACTTCCCACCGAGCAGTCTACCCTAATCTTCCCACATAACCTCTCAGCCCCTTACGTCTGCGAAGGGCGTAGGGCACAGCAGGACCCTTAGGGAAATGTATCAAAAAGGCGTATTCCCCAGCAGCCCCTCCACACTTCCTGTTCTAGCAGGTGTGGGGTAGGGCCCAGGGTCTGCATTTTAGATCAGGGTGATTCTGCAGTGGTAGGGGATCCACACCCAGAGAAACACTGGGTGGATCCTAAGCCCCACTGAGTTACTTGCTGTTGAGGAATCAGCCAATAAGAGGCTCTGGGATCACCCTTCTGGGTTCATTAACACTTTAACATCCTACATCCAGAAGGTTCTAAAGCAGAACCAAACACGTCCATCTTTAATGGCAAGAACGGCCACGGTCGCCAGAGAGAGGACATCCGCCGGAGCGTCCGTGCAGTGCTAGGAGTCCCGTGGTCCTTCAGCGCCACGCTGGTCGCCGCAGATTTGGCCGTGGCTGTGCAGGGCTGTGTGAGGACAGCAGGGCGCTGCTGGCATCGACTCTCCCTGGCCAGCGGGACCATCTATCATCTTGCAGCAGTGAGCAAGGAAAACTGAAACGGCTCCCTGTGCCCCAGTCGTGGTGGGGGCACCCGCACGGCGGCTCCTACCTCCGGGGTCACCAGTCTCGAGATCGTCCATCGTGAGGGTCTCCCCTTCGTCTGAGAGTCCCTGACTTTGTGCATCTAGTTAACCTTTTCTTGCACACCACCTTTCCTCTTTTTACTATTCGTGTGGTTGAGAATTCAAAAACTGGGGGACAGTTGCCCGAGACCTCCCTGAACAGCCACGTGAGTGAGAGTTCCGATGGCGCAAACTGCAAGCTGAGGGTGCTTCGGTGGGAAGGGGTCGTGGCAGGCACTTGGGGTAGTGGGAGTGATCGTCTGTCTTCTGAAGTGTCTGCGGACTGCAGCAGCAGGAGAGCCACGTGCTGACCACTGCTGGCCTCCGCCGGAGCGGCACGGGACACCCTCCAGGGAAAGCAAAGATCCGGAGAGACCGCTCGATCCCCTGCGCCCGCCTTCCTCCTCATTGTGCCTCCCCTCGTCACCTGCGTTTACAATAAAGGTATTTCTTAGCCCAATTTGAAGCCAGCCTAATCTCTTGGGAGCTATTTCTTCTCCTTTCTAAGAAGGAATTCTGTTTGTTTTGTTTTGTTTTTGTTTTTTAGCTCCAAAAAGACCCCAGACCTTCTTGGACTTCACATTATCTGTAAAAACAAACGGCATTTTGGTAACCTAGGAATAAATGAGTCAGAAAAGTATGGGCTCGATGTTCCTTCATAGGCTTACTTTGAACCCCACATATTTCTAGAAAGTGTGAGGTGTTCGAATGCCGTGCAGTGGGGCACCTCCAGCCGTGGTTTTAACTGGATGGATGCAGTACTCGTGTTTGTGGTGTCCTCACAGTTACCAGCGTCTCTCGCTCATTTGGAGAGCTCTGAGTGTGCAAGAGTCTCCCTGAGGCTTTGCAAGCCGGCCTGCCATCTCTTCTGTGCTGCAGAGGCTATGTCTTGCCAGAGCCATACAACCTCCCCACCCCTGACTTTGCATATTGTCTCAAGTCTTTAACTCAGTTTCACGGTGTATCGGACTTGTAACAATGCCTTTTCATGTTAGGAACGTGCTAATCTTGGAAGGAGAGGTAAGGAAAGATCCAGGCAGGTGGCTGCGACTTGACCCCTTGGTTAGGGCATGACGGTCACCCTTTCAGATAGAGGAAAATGCTCTCCACTGCTGCTGGAATTTTGAGGATTTCATTTTCATTTTCCTGAGCCAAAAATCAGTGCTGGGCCATGTGTTATGGTAAAAGCAATTCGTATTGTGGGCAGCAAAGTGAGTCTTACCGTTCGGAAGCCGTGAGGGGGTGACTTCAGAATGCCTTCCTGTACGTGCCTGTTAGCTGTGTGCGCATGTAGGCAGACCGAGGAGAACGTGATGAATTTGAAATTCAAACTCACAGATAGAAATGTTATCTTGGGCCGGAATTACAGGCATCGCGATTCCTGACATTTAACCAGCAGTTGCTGGGCGCCAGGTGAATCCACAGAGAAGGCGGTGAGGTTGGGGCTCTTCTTTGCTTAGTTTGAAGGGTGGGGGGACTGCGGTAAGGAACCTCCTGGAAGCTTAGTGTTCTAGCTGCCTCTCTGCTGCATGAGTGCTCCCCTCCCCTGGAATGGGAGAAGGTTTGGGGTAACTTCTACGCAAACAGACTGCATTCAGGGCTGTGGGAGCTCTTTCATTCTGGAAACCGTCCCCTGGTGTGTGCCACCATCTGATAGGGCTCCTGTTCCATGATGGACCTCTGCCACCCCGGGCCCTCCACTACCCCTGGGGACAAAGCTGCTCTATCCTCAGGCCGATGCCTTTTTAAAATCTGGTTGTGATTTTTCTGTCATCAGTAGGCAATGCTATTTTTTTTCGTAGCGATGTCTTTTTATGCCCAAATAGGATAAGCTAGCATGTCATTTCCCACATTTTGTCTGTGGGAAGAAGTCGCTCGTTTCCCATGGACACCGCCACTCAGTCCCGCATACAACAGGGTATCCATAGCCCTGCACATGTGCCGTCGATTCCGTCTTCCTGGCTGTCCAGGCCTGCCCTTCCCGGGACCCACAGGCACGCTCTCCTCCGTGGTCCCCACTTCGCATCTCTTTGCCTCCTTGTCTCCCTCTCCCGAGCTTCCCGTGGCTCCGCACACAGCGGTCACAGGGCTCCCTGGGGGCGGGTGAGGGGCGCATGGCTGGGACGTGCCCTCTGCCCTCCCACAGCTTGTGGTGGTCAGTGACGTGAGGGAGCTCATGGACTTCCCAAAAGGTGCCTCCGTTTTAGGTACCAGTAGCCCGGTCAGTGGAGGGTGCGTGTGCGTGTGAGGGGTGGCATGGGCACGGTGGGGCTTGGTGGGGCGTCAGCATCGCTCTGATGCTTGGAGCTGTCAAAGCAATAATTTAAGCCCACAGACCCCCAGGTTCCGTGTTTGCCGGGCTTCCCTGGAGAGCGCCTCCTATCCCGACAGGCTCTGTCTCACATGCACAGATGCCCAGACTGTGAGGCACAGACCGCCTCCCTTTACAGGCAGAGGAAGGACCTCGCAAGGCAGAGTGCACTTCGTGAGGACCCCGCAGTCTGTCTGTGGAAGGACGGGGGGAAGAAGATCCCAGCCAGGGGAGCAGGGTGGCCAATGTGAGCGCACGGGGAGACTTGCACAAGGATGCCTGAGCCCCATGTTAGCACGGCCCGGGGCAGGGAACCTTGCCTCAATGCTGAGAGGCAGAGAGCAAGGCAGACTCGGAGGGACCTGGGCGGGGCACCGGGGTGGCCGTGGCACGTTCAGGTCAGGTTCACCTCCTGCCCCGAAGGACCTGACTGCTCCTTCTTTGCTGGGATCAGCCTTTATCCCTGGTGACCTGACTGCTGGAACTGGCCCGGGACGGGCGGGGTGAGGAGCTGCTGGCGTGTGGTCCTCGGATCCCTGGCTCCCCACATCTCCTGGCCTGGCTGTGGCCAGTGGCTTCCACACTGTGTCCACCTCTGCCACGATCCCGGTCTGGGCGACGCCACCTTTGTGCCCTTTGCAGGTGAACGCCCCCCCCCCCCGTTCCTGAAATACTGAGGCTCTAGGACCTTCTCCATCAGAGAGATTTTACAAGGACCCATGGAAATTCACCCCCCCCCGCCCCGATGTTCATTGACAGCAATGCTTTGTTTCTGGGTCCAGACGGGCTCCACGGCTCAGTATGTGCACCACGCCCCCTTTCACAAGAGAGTCCCGTGTCCTGGCCCTCAGCTGCTTTGCGGGCCTTCCGACACTGAGGCCCTCTCACGGGGGTGCCTTTCTGCAAAGCAGCCTGTCAGCGTTCTGGAAGGAGTGGATCCAGAGGGAGAGGAGCTCAGAAGGCCTCTGTTTCCTGATCACGTCTAGCTGTGCATTACACTCCATGGCTAAAGGGTTTTGCACACTTCTGTGTACAAGAACTGTACCCGCTTCAGCTGTTTTACTTAAATTAACACTTACTTTTGGTGGTCGGGTAGGTGGTAATGAGGGGAAATGGAATGTTAGGGCAGCAGATGCCAAGTTCCTGGAAGTGCAGCGGCAGAGGGAGAAGCTCCCATGGAAGCCCCGTGTGGCCTGGAGGCGGAGCGCGGTGAGAAGTGTGCAGGGATGGCGGTGACGCGCTCCTTCCCGGGACGTTTCCCATCTACGGCGCTTGTCTGTCGCACAGTGCTCAGGCCAAGCGCCTGTGCAGGGCTCCCACCTCACGTGCTTCCTTGCCCGGGTGCGGCACCTCCTGGGCCCACCGTAAACGCATTCTGAGGGGATTTCGCAGAATGTGAAACACGAGCACGTGACTCTGGAAACCACACTGGTTGGTTTCATTCCGGGGGTGTGAGTTCCTCCATCTTTAACGGACGTGGCACGTTTGACAGTAACTTCCCAAGAGTCCATGGTGGTGGGTCCTCTCCCTACTGGTAGAGAAACACATTGAGTACGATTTGTTACTTGCCTTTTGCCCCTCAGTCCATCCTGAAAGCATTCGTTGGTTGGGTGGCTGTTGTTCCCCAGGGCCCTGGAGGGAGGGGGTCTTGGGGGGATTCATGATGATACGTGTTCCTGTGGGTTGTGGGGCTGGTTCCCTCTTCCATCAGATGAAATACTTACATAAGAACAACTGGGGACTCTGTTCTTCCAAGTTTGGTTTCAAATCCTGCCGGTTAATGCCATCGTTGAAAACAATTAACTTCTGTATATTTCGGGATACAGGCAGGACCTTGTAGGAATCTTATTTAATTATGTGCTATATTAATGTTATATTGATTATGTTATGGCCTGTAAATCCAGTTGCTTAATAAAGCTGCAGTCATTTTGCAATAAAGTTGTGTTTGCAGTCAATTAATGGGTGTCTGGGGGCAGACAGCTATGCGCAGGGGGCGTGGGGCACTAAGAAAAATCGTCCTGGGGCCGAAAACCATAGAAACCAAAGGAGAAAATCAGGTATTTATGTATATATTGGAATGCATGTGTGTACATGTATATAATTGGATTAAGGAAAAGGGAAAAGCGTATATCCCACTGCACTTATTTTTAGCACATGGGTCTGGTCTTTATGAACAGCTGTCTGTATGGAGGGTTCCAAACAGCACCGAGGCAGCATCTGTACGTGGGGCAGGAGAATGTGTGATTTAAAAAATACAAGTAAAGGATAAGTGCCAATATTGAGACCACGTGAAGGCCAGGGAACAAAGCATACTTTCATCACTAATCACGTTAACGTCCTGGTCGGAGGGGCATATCCACCCATTCAGAGGAAATGCCATCACCCCGCTGAAGACCACATCTGCCGCTAATATCGTTCGGCATGCGCTCTTTTATCTCTCCACCAAAATTTCATGTCATGATTTTCACATCTGATGCTAAATTCAGGTCACTACCAAATAAATACAACTATTTCTTTCTCAACTTTCCTGATGTGTCCAAGATGTGTGTCCTAATGACAGAACATGAAATAAGTAGTCAAGTTTTATGAGTATATTTTAAATAATGCACTGTAACAAATGGAAAATAATCCACTCTGTAATGCAGATAGATACTTGATCCTTTGCCTAAATGAAGATGATATGTCAGTCATGTAATGATGCGGACGTCCTTTTATTTGGGGGCAAGCCAACGGTTCTATCATGGAAATGTGTCTTTGGCTGTAAGCGTGGCATCTAAGAATGTATGATCTTGTGGTAAAAAATGTGACTCGGGATAATGGGGTGGATGTCGGTGACCAACCTTACGTCGCACGAGGATCCCCCAAAACCCAAGCGGTGGGTGGCTCAGGCTCCCTGACTCTGCTCTTGTCGGTAGCAAATAGCATCAGACCAAAAAGTAAAACCGTATTTCCTGCCGCATTCCAATTGGACCTTCCAAGAATGCAACCTGCTGAGTCCTGTTCTGTGCCCTGGGAGCTAGTTTTTCCTACGCTCGCAAACTCTGCAAGCTTGGTGCCCACCCTCCCTTAAGTGCACGCAGACAGTCATCCCCAGGGACTGCCTGGGGGCACCCAGCTCTGATGGGCTTCTCAGTCTGTAGATTCAGTTATTTCAGCATTGTGGGCATGCTGGAGACCCACTCCCTCCGGAGTTGCCAGATGCCCCTATTGGTGACCAGATGCTTGTTCCATGTCCAGATGAATCCGTCTCCCAGGCTGCTGTCCTTTGGGCCCTGAGAACTAACCCACTGGTGACGCCGGGCGGGGATTTCGAAGTAAACCAGAGATGGAGGATCAGACCCTCGGTCCCAGCCCGTGCACATCCAGCGGCATCGTACAGTGGCAAGAGTGAGGCGGCATTGTGACGTCAGCCTTGGAGTCGTCTCCAACAAGGATGCTCAGCTGCCAGGGAGTCAAATGCCTCTCCATGCCACACGATCCCGTTACTCTGTCCTGTGGGTATTCTTGTGGCAATTAATCATGGTCAAGAGGGGCTGGTCCAGAGTTCTTTAGCCCTGGGATGGGAATCAACCAGAAATGTTACCAAGTTAGAAGGATTGGATCCTGATGTGGTTTCTGGACAGGGGCTGGGAAGGACCTTGGGTGGAGCAGGGAAATAGAGGCTGAAGGCAGTGGGTGGGAGGCGGCTTCCAGAACCCTCTTGGGCCCGTGTGGGGACCTGGCTTCTCGGGGACCCACTCCCGCCTTAGGAGTTCCACGTGACAGAGTTATGTCGGGTTCGGCAATCTCCAAGCAGGAGAAGGAAAGAAGAGAACACGGCTCACACACGAGTCACGTGCCCACATCTGATCCCTGCCAAAGATGAGGGGTAACTCCACCCGCTGTCGGTTTTCAGAAAGCCTGAGGTCTCCAGGTGGAAACATGGGAATATGAGCCATGGAGATGGTTGCCCGTGATCAGGGGCCTGGTGGTCCGCCCCGCCAGGGAAGAAGAAGAAAGCCATCAAGAGGATGTGTGATGGTCTTTCAGACATGCCAGCAAGCCTGGACGCCAACAGTGAGGCCACATGCTGACCCCATGTCAATCCACTGGTGTCACTGGAAGGCAGATGACCCACTGGCACCCTAAAACACAGAGGCAAAGGATCTGTTGGTTTTGTGAAAGAAAGAAAGAAAAAAGAAAGAAAGAAAGAGAGAGAGAGAGCGAGAGAAAGAAGGAAAGAAAGAAAGAAAGAAAGAAAGAAAGAAAGAAAGAAAGAAGGAAAAAGCAAGCTGCCACTTGCAGTCGCATTGCTTCCTGTCAGCACTCCCTGCGTAATTCTCTCCCTCGTGCTTTCTTCTCAGCCCAAATTTTGCCTGATTTGCCACAGAGGTGCTGATGTTGTTAGAATCCTTGCAAGAAGACCCCAGGGGACTGTTGTGAATCCGATGGGCTGATGCACAGATCACAGTGGGGGCCCCGCCCAGCCGGAGAGGAAGAGGAGGGCTCAAGGTGTGGTTGAGCCCTGAGAGGCAGGTGTGCCGTCCCAGGGTTAGAAGGCAGTTCATGTTGTGTCTGCATTACTCAGCTCGTGTCTCAAGATGCCTCCGCATGGAACAGTGTGAACGTGAGTCGGGCCTCTCACTGACACTAAATGTGAATGTTTCTGTAGGGACACTAGTGATGAATCATTTCCCCTGCGCCCCCGGGGCTGTCGGTGGGTGCATGGGTGGCTGCTGCTCACCCTCCCCCGTGGACTGTTTTGATGTCTGGAGACACTGGAGTGCTGAGGGGGTGCTTCTGAACATCCAGTGGAGAGGGGCCAGACACACTGCTTAGCGTCCTACAATGCACAGGACAGACCCCTCCCCCCGCAGCCCAACAGAGATTCATCCTGCCCAAATGTCAGCAGAGCTGGGCAGTTAGTCCTGTGTGGGCAGACTCTCTCCACAGCGTTGAACCCACAAAGACCCGTAAAGCGTGCTATCTGACGTGCAGTGATGCCCAGATATTAGCGGTCAAAAAACAAATAGAAATCTTAATGTCAGATTTAATAGCTGAGGTCTTCTGATGAATGGCACACACCCGGGGACTTTGGTGTGAGCGCCTGTGGGGTCTTTGGAGACCTTCTGAGCTCTAGTGACCCCCCGCCCACCCTCGAGAGGACATTGGCTGCCACATTCATTCTAATGTGAATTAGAACCAGCTCTGCTATTGTTAAAGATTGAATTGGGTTTTTCTATCTCCTGAAGAAGATTTAGGAGGAAGTAAATCAGGGAGTGGGAGTACGTATAGAATGATTTAGGGAGGAGAGGTGTCACCACTCTCTAGTTGAAGAGGTGGGTGTGCAAGGAGACTTTCAGCACACACGCCATCTGTCCCTGTGCTCAGAGCATGGGCAGGGCACGCTATGCTGACGTCATGCTCAGCACCAGGGGACTCCCGTGCACTTTGGTTCAGGTGTCCCCAGGGTCAGACACAAAGTCATCTGTGTTTGTGAGAGGGCAGACCCAGACTGATTGCCTTTTCTGCCTATTGGAAAGGCTCTCTGGTCCCCGACCTGTATGGCATATAGGGGGAAAATCTTATTTCACAGCTGGGCTTGTAGCCTAGGACCTGATACTGGCTTCTGGAAATGCAAACCATTACATTGCAATCTCAGGGGGGTAAAAAAAAAAAAGTCTACAATAAACAGCTGATCACAAAAGGAAGCAAATACCAACAAACGAAATCTAGAACATTCAAAAGGGAAGCAAGCTCATCTTTTAGGTAAGGACTGTGAGGTTGGTGTGTTTACCTGGAGCAGTGGTGAGCCATGTCAGGCAAGCCATGTGCAGCTTGGGGACCTCACTGGGACCCCATTCCTTCACCTTTGGGACCTGGACAAGTGGAGTCCTGTGGTGGGAACATGGACCTCCAGGGAGCCTAGAACATTGGATGACTCCACTCGGAACAGTGACTTGGAGCCCACCCTCCAGAGACATGAACGCATGGGAAGACGGCATTGAGGGACAAGCCGGCATTGTAGACACGGAGCAGTTACTTAGTGTTTCCCGTCTACACAGGTGAAGCCAGCTTGGGAGCAGGTCCTGTGAAAGGTATAGTCTTCACGACCCATTTGTGCACGGCCCCCCAGGACAACGGGTTGAACATGCTCTGATGACCAGTTGCACAGGCTGGAGAGGCAGAACATGCATTACTTTTGGGGGCTTTGTCCATAATAGCTCAAGTGGCATGCTCCTGGGGAAACGTGCTCCAGTTTTGTTTTTGGCATTGCAGTAAAAGAATACTAAACTTGAGGGCTTGTTTTGAAACCAAATGCTGAACTTATAGATGCCTACTACACAGCTTGGCCGCCCTACCTGTGGAGTTAACAGGATGGAGTTGAAATGCTCAGCCACTCTAGGAGAGAGGGAACCCTCCCCTCCCTACACCCCCCCCACCCCACCATGTGCTGCCTGTGATCCTGCGTGTCCCGTGGACTGTCTGTGCAGCCAGCCCCTGAGCTTCAACCCTGTTCAGACCTGGGGGAGCAGGTAGGCTCTAGAGAGCCCGCTCTGTTATCTCAAAGCAACTGACCTTTCTAAATCCATGGGGAGCCCCTGTTCTCTCTCGAACGTCCATCAAGGCGACTCTGACTTTGACTTCCCCTCTGACCTCAGACTCTGCATTTTGGCTCTGTTCTTAATCCTGCAGAAATGGCCTTTCCCCCAAAGCAACAGGACTAATTTTGACTTCCAACCCCAGAGCAATCCAGGAGCATTTTTCCTGTTTATATTAAAAAAAAAAATGAGAAAAGCCTAAGAAGGATAAGGAAGAAGAGAGAATAAGGACTCTTAAGAGCTTCAGGGAGAGATGGTGCTTGCCACATCATTTATGAGGGCGAAGTACGGATGAACTTAAAGTCTCAAAGGAAAACGTTAATTCAATGGATTTTGATCCAACCACCCAGTGGGAAAAGCTACTGTCATTAAAAAGCAAGTTTCAGAAAAACACTTAAAACTATGAGCATGTTTGTGTGTTAATGGTAAGTGAAAAAGATGGGTACTGACTGTGGTTATGCTTTGATCCCAACTCTGGAAAAATATATATGGAGCCATATTTCTAGATTTACCCACATACATAATGAAAAGAGCCTGGAAAGAAATTCACAAAAATATTAATTGTGCCTCCCTATGAAGTGATGGGATGCTGTTGATTTATGTTTCTTCCTTACACTTATATGAGTTTCCGACATTTTTTAAAATGAGAAATAAAAGTTTTGTAATCAGAAAAAAAATGTCATCATGCAAACATTTTTGGAATAAACTCCACTTCAGGTTATAGAATCAATCAAACCATCTCTTTCTGAGATCTGGGCTTGGACGCAGCGTGTCCTTTAAAATCAGACATGATTCTTGTGCAACTGTTGTGCTTGTGCATTCCAGCCCAGGAAGGCGAGAAGGACCACGCTGGCCTGCGTGTAAACCCCTGAGCTGTGCGCCAAGGACAGAGAATTCCCTCGTGGAGCTGCAGAGAGCTGAAACTGGACCACTCCGTACACCAAGTGCTACTTGGAGATGAAAAGTCATGTCATATGAACGTGCTTAGGCCTGAAGATGTGTGCCCTGCAGGGCCGCGGTAACTCGACGCCACCAAGTGCATTTCTTATGGGCGATGAACCCCACGGAGCACCTTTACCTGTTTGTCCTCCTCTCTCTGAATCCCCGCAGCAGTAACAGTGGTCAGGTCCTCACTGTCCCCAAACCTGCAAACCCAGGCAGCAGGCTTCTGTCTCAGATAAAAGCCCCCAGTGGCATTCCTCAGTTTCTAAAGATAAACTTATAAAAATTAATGTTTTGCTATAGGATGAATTTTAAAAAGAGCTTTAGCAAAAGAAAACAGAGGCACAGAATTTCCTGGCATCTTGAGGAGTGTCTTCCTGCCCTGTGTTCATAGATCTGGTCCCTGTCACCTCATATACCAGCACGGGGAATCCAGTCAACACCAATGAAACCATCGTGGAGGAGTGGCAAAGACGAGAGGCGGTCTGGGCTCGGCAGAGAGTCGCAAGGAAAACAACACGCCATCACTTGTTACTTTCGGGGATCATGACTGATGACAAGTTAATTACAATTTCCATTTTCAGATTTACCTTGTACCCTTCTCCCTCATTGAATCCATTCTGGAAGTACTTCTCGGTAAGGTTCTCATTATTGACACTCATCATTGGTTTCCTCCGCACACCCACAGGGGAAGTGAGCCCTGCAGTACCACAGAAAGTGCCAGGATGTGGGGTGTGGAGCCCAGGCTACCTTGAGGCTTCTGGCCCGTGGGGGCTGGACAGCCTGTGGCACCCGCAAGCCTCTCCACCGTGTCTTAGATTGGACGAGACCGTGGGTATCATTTACTATGACGGAGTCCAACTTAGTTTTCCTTTTTATGAGGATGAAACGGACAGTTCCGTTGCCCCCAAATAAAAATGCGTGTGTTGGGGCGCCTGGGTGGCACAGCGGTTAAGCGTCTGCCTTCGGCTCAGGGCGTGATCCCGGCGTTATGGGATCGAGCCCCCGCATCAGGCTTCTCTGCTATGGGCCTGCTTCTTCCTCTCCCACTCCCCCTGCTTGTGTTCCCTCTCTCACTGGCTGTCTCTCTCTCTGTCAAATAAATAAATAAAATCTTTTTAAAAAAATGCATGTGTTGTACAGACCCACGCTCGTACACATTTATAACCGAGACAAAGCCTTACGGAAATACACTTATCATAGCCTCTACGGTATCTTCCTTTCTGCTCTAACGGGGGATGCTGGCTGTACCAACTACCTTTGTGCCATGATCTGCGTCCTGGCAAACGCCCATGCGTTTGCCTTTTCAGCAGGACCCCTCCAATATGTAACACGAGGACAGATCAATGCTGCCGTGATCACAGCACTTAGCATGGCCCCTGTGCACTGAGGAGATGTTCAACCACATGTTGCCTGCGTGCTGAGGTCACTCACTCTCCCATGCCACCGTCCTCCAGGGACAGGTGCCAGGCTGGGTGAGCAGCTCATGGGGCTGCCAGGGAGCCAGGGCCCTCCATCTTTCTGCCCTGCCCCTGCCCCCGGGCCAGTAGGAGGAAACGGGGTGTCCCTTTAAGGTCACTGTAAGCCATGGCAGTTCCAGGGTCACATGCCTATGACCTCAACCTTCTAGAAGACAGATTTTCTCTCTTAAACTCTTATTTTTTAAGATTTTATGTATGTATGTATGTATTTAGAGCATGAACAGAGGAGGGGCAGAGGGAGAGAGAGAGAAAGAGAATCTGCAGTTGGCTCCACGCTGGATCCCACGGCCCTGAGACCGTGATCTGAGCCGAAACCGGGAGCTGGATGCTTAACAAGCTAAGCCACTCAAGCGCCTCTCCCTTGAATTCTTGATTCTTTTTTTTTTTTAAAGATTTTATTTATTTGACAGAGAGAGACACAGTGAGAGAGGGAACACAAGCAGGGGGAGTAGGAGAAGGGGAAGCAGGCTTCCCACCGAGCAGAGAGCCCGATGCGGGGCTCGATCCGAGATCACTGGGATCATGACCTGAGCCGAAGGCAGATGCTTAATGGCTGAGCCACCCGGGCACCCTTCTCTTGAATTCTTGATTTTTTTTTTTTTTTAAGAGGGAGGTGGGGAGGGATAGAGGGAGAGGGACACAGAGAATCTTTTTTTTTTTTTTCAAGATTTCTTTATTTTAGAGAGTAGAGAGAGAGAAGTGAGCATGAGCAAGGGTGGGGAGGGGCAGAGGGAGAGAATCTCAAGGAGATTCCCCAAGGAGCCTGACTTGGGGCTCAATCTCACAACCCTGAGATCATGACCTGAGCCAAAATCACAACAGTGCCACCCAAGAGCCCCAACTCTTGATTTTTTATAAGCAAGGGAAACCTTTCCCAGAAGCCTGAGGGCAGGTTGTTCTCTGGCTCAGCCTGGCCGAGACTGGCGCCCATGCCAGGTGAAGGTTGTCGGAGACCAGGAAGGCAAGCATCTTGTTCCTTGAGATTCTGGGGTGGCCAGAGGGCTCTGTCTGCGAGGAAGGAGTGAGTGTCATAGGGGTTGGCGGGGTGGGTGGGGCGGGGACAGGTGGAGGGGGCCAGGTAAGTGCTAGCCAGAGTGCCTGACCACTGTTCCCTCCGTCTGTAGAATTCCATGAGGCTGGTTGGACTAGACATCTACGGGTCTCTCAGCAAGAGTTCACATCTCCTATGAGCCTACTTGTGCCTGGAAGTCCAGCCGTCCTACCTAGAGACTTGCAAAGCAAGATCGACACAGTGGCACAGCTCCTGCATGAGCCCCTCGATGACCCTGGTCAGCCACGGGGAGCCCGCTGTGCGCCTGTGGATTTGCTCTCATTACTGCACCCAGTGCACACTCCTCTTTCCTGAAGCCCCAGCACCCCCACTCCCTCTGATGACCCGAGTCAGAAAAAAGCCCCCTTAGCCTCCTAACGCCATGCCTGGAAGCCCCTGCTCTGCCCCCAGCTGTGACAGGGAGGAAAGGGTCCCCACACTGAGACCAGACGCTGCAGTCATGCATGTACCTGCCTTGTATTTCTGCATTATTAGGTGCACCATTTACTGTCTCCTGAATTATTTTCATTTGCATGCAAACATATTCTAATAGCCCCCTTCTCAAACTAACCAACAAAAGCCCTGCCGTCTTGATGTTATGTCCCCGTTGAGCTCAACGGACTCTTTATTCCAAATGCCTTGGGACAATGATCGCCCCTTCCTGCTCCTTCTCTGCTGAGTTGCCTCAGAGGAGCTGTGTGCCTGCCCGCTCTGCCCACTCCTCTCCCTCCAAGCCCAGCAGACCTCCCCTTCCTACAGGTGCCGGGCATGTTGGCGCCACCTGTCTGCTGTGGACACTGCTGGCCTGCGAGCTGGAAAGTTCCCTTCCAGTTCGGCTGCCGGCATCGTAGACCACTCCATTGCCCTCACTGCTCTACTGGCTCCCCCTGGCCACGAGTTCTGGGGTGGTTCAGTGATGACTTCTCCTGTCCAGCTGCACTCTCTCTAGGTCACTGTGTCCACCTGATGACTCTGAATAGTGTCAGTGAGCAGATGACTGCAGGTGGTCACCCCCTCAGTAGCCTGGGGCTCACTGACTGTCCCCGCAGGGCTCCCTGTGCAGAGTCCCCCGAGTACTGCCAACCTAGTGTCCAGAAGGGTCCTGGGTCTCCTGCACCTCAGACCTGCTCCACACCCTCTCCACACCTTGGAAGTGACCTGGACCACCATTCTCCCAGGTGCTCAGGTGGGAAACAAGGGGCTATCTCTTTCCTTCACCCCATGGCCTGTCTGCCAGTAAAGTACTGGCACTGCCCCTAACACCTCTCCCTAATCCCACCGCTTCCAGTCCTGTCCACCACCTGCTCTTGCCTGGGTCCCACCCTTCCCTCTCCTTCCCTCAACCACCACCTGCTCTTACCTGGACTGCTGGAAAAGACTTCCCACCTCTCCTCTTCTCTTGCTTTTGATGGTAGAGGGCCACCAGGGAGGGCTTTAAAATGCAATTCTTATCACCTGTCACCTTATTCTGATCACTATGAGCTCCCGATTGCTGTCCGTTGCCAAAAACAACAACAACAACACAGACACACACACACACACACACACTTTCCACTGTGGTTCTTAAGACAGACCATGAAGTGTCCATTTGTGAAATGGGAAAAAAGCCCCCGCTCTTTCTGGTCTTAACCTGCCCAAGCCGTCACGCAATCCAGTGTGTGATAACCGAAGTTTTAAACAGTTCTGTCCTTGCGTGGCAGGAACAGGTCCAAGGAAGGCACCGTTATTACCCCTACTCTACAGATGAGGACCTGAGGCTGAGAGGCTCTGAGAGCTGTAGGGGGATGGAGTGGGAGGGGCTGAGATTCCGTGTCGAGACTGTGCAGCCCGGTCCAGGGAGCAGAACCTGGACGGAGCTGAGCATGCCAGAAGCTTAGCAGGGCTAGTCGCACAGCCGAACATCTACAGAGGGGAAGGGGCAGCCCGCCGCACGGGAGCTCACAGGGGTGAGGCGAGGGCCCGGGCTTGTCCCCTCTTGCAACTAAGGATGGGACCCAAACGAGGGAGTGTGACCTCGGGTCACAGCCTATTCCTGTGGACAGGACTCCGTGGCTGGGGAGAGGTCCTTTGGTCCTCACTGGGCACCTGAGCAGCACATCTTTGCACCCACTGCGGATCCCACACTGTTGGCGTTGGAGCCTCTACGCTGCCCCCACGCTGAGCACACGGCTCCACGTGTGTCAGTATCGGGAAAAGAAAATGCTTTCTGTCCACCAAGCCCCTGTGGCTGCTGCAGGCTCACTTCCCCCCTCCCGCCACCCTGCGCTCGTGAGTTTGTGCCTGGGCAGGGCTGGGTACCTCTGTAACAGAGACATAACCCTCTTCTCTAGAACCACCCAGCTGCCACTCGTGCCTGCATCCATTATGCACAGAAACAACTTGCCTCTTTTCTTGGGGAATTTTGAGGATTAATAAGTAGAGTTGAAAGGGGTGATTCGGTCATTGGGGTAAAGCAGGCTTTGCTGGAGGGGACAGCCCTCCTGCTGATGAGATGGATTTGAGTTTCCCGTGGTCATGCCCAAGGCCGTTTCTGTCCGGCTTTCATGGTGCGTTATGTTATCTGAGTCCGGGGAAGGGAAGGAGATGGCTCCAGAGGTTAACAGGAGGGAAGGGAAAAAATTGATTTTTCCATCCAAAATGTCATTGTTGCATTGATAGCAGACTGCTTTAAGATCACAAAGTTTCGTGTGCTGTGTCCACTGCCGTCTACTGGAGCTGGTTTGGCTTCTCCCCCACCCCCCGAATGAAAAGACCAGGATTAATTAGTGAGCTAAAACAATTTTTATGAAATTGGCTTCTCTATAGCTACAAATGGATAATGGTGGCAGTTTATCCTTACGGTCTTGGCATAAACACAACATAAATAAAATGAAAAGCCATAGCTGAAAGGCTGCTCTGAATGTAAAGGAAACAGCTCTTTAGTCCATGGGTTAATCGGGGCCCGTGTGCCTTCACGATGGTGGTGCGGATAGCGGCGTGCAGCCAGAGCTTTACCTGCACCGTCCTGGGCTACCAGACCTGCCGCTCCTACTAGACGTGGGGTGTCGGTCTCCGATTGTTCTCGGGTTTTCATGCTGGGGTCCAGGGCAGGCATTATGGGTAGAATAGGACTGGGGTTTGTCTGGAAACTGTGTTTCCATGGCAAGAGCTTTAATTTAGTTAGTTTTATTTGGGAATGTTTTTGGAAGCCAATGGAAATTTGAGGGCCTGAGGCTTCCCTCCCTCTGCTCCTTTTGGCCACCCTGAAGATGGACATCTCCGAATTCCAGAAGGTTCCTTGCACATGCAGGCATGTTGTCTTACAGACAGAAGCCACAAGTGGACACCCTCTTCTCTTCCCCAACTGTCTTCAACAACTTGACGTGACACCTGATCTGAGGAGCTTAGAAGCCAAGGAGCTGCCTTTAGACACCCACGGCTCCACCACCAAGACCCGTCCTCTTTATTCTCAGAGCCCTACGCCAGGATCGTTCTTTGTAGCCACGTCTAGCTTTTCCTTTATTGCAAGGATGGTTTCTCCACTTGCATGGTTTCTCAAATACTGTTGAAAAAAGCCTTTATCCAGAAGAAATTATTTCTTTCTCAACATGCTAAATGACTTATTTTTTTCTCCCTCTGAAATGTGCATTAACATGGCTAAAGAGTAGCCCCGAGTTTCTGATGAAGTTTATTTTCTGGAAATATTTTTGTCTTGACTCTTCTAACACATTTACACAGAGTCCCAGCCACCAGCTCCCCAGGACTCTTTCCTTATTCTCCCTTTCCGGGGAGACCAAGGCCAGGTGCTCCGGGCTGACACCATGACTGTCTGGAGCAGGGTTTTATCTCCTGCAAGATGCATGCACGAGTTGCAGGAAAACCTGGGGAAGGACATGATTCATTCAGAACTTTTTATTTTTTTTTATTTTTTTATTTATTTTTTTTTATAATTAATCTTATTTTATTATATTATGTTAATCACCATACAGTACATCCCCTGATTCT
>NC_048220.1:145020810-145123315 GCF_002007445.2 Ailuropoda melanoleuca | reverse complement strand
TTTATTGAAGAGACTGTCTTTTTTCCACCGGATGTTTTTTCCTGCTTTATCAAAGATTAGTTGCCCAAACATTCAGAACTTTTTAGAGCCCCAAATGGGTGGTGTTTTCTGGGAAGTGCTGTAAGGTGCATCACGTTGAAGCAATCAGAGAACCTAATCCGTCACAGTAAACAATAAGGCTATGAGCCTCCTTCTGCCTACACGCAGCACATGGAACTTCACGTAGATGTCCAAAGCCTGCGTTTGCTCTAGGGAGTTTATTTCCTTATTTCCCACCTGTTCAAAAAATGGTCTCAGAGTTTACAGAAAGGCACAGCTACCACAAGGTGAGTGAAGGATGCCTGGAACATCAGGAACGTGGGACGTAGGAGCAAACACACCCACACTATGGTTTAATAAGGGTACAAGGACAAAACCAAAATCAGGAGAAAAGAAGGCAACACATGACATAGGACCCACTTATTTAACAAACATGTTCAAACTCTGTAATGTACCACGCTCTGAGCCACGTGATAAGGGTGAAAGACAAAGGACTCATTTGCTGGGATTCATGCTGGACTCTCCCCATGTCCCCAAAGACGGATCTGACTTTACTGAACCACATTGGCAAGTTGCTGTGGGGGCTCTTGAATTCTACCCCGTAGATCAGCGAAGGCATTTTTGCCCCTCTAAAATTTGAGAGCAGATATTCTCACCCACCTCAGCCCTGGGAACACTTCAGCAGCACTCCCACTGAACGTGCCCATGTGGGTGACGGGGCCCCCGGGGTGGACTCGCGTTTGCCTGGAGCACACACACAGATGGACACACACACACCACGAGGTGTAGGGTTAAAATCGTTTTAGAAGACCTGATGTAAGCTGTGGACTTCAGGTGACAATGCCTAGTCCGTGACAGTGCATTGGCGGTGACAAATGTGCCCCTCTGGTGTGGGGTGTGGAAGGCAGGGTGGCGGGGTATGTGGGAACTCTGCGCTCCTACTCAATCTTGCTGGGAACCAAAGTCTGCTCTACAAACTGAAGTTTATTAAAATATCAACACCGACAGCATTGATAACAGTATTTCTAAATCCGAGGTTTCCCCCACCGTGAGCTCTGGGCTCCAATCTGGGCTCTCCCTGGCCCTCCTTCCCCTCCCAGGGCCACGTCTGTGCTGCTCCGTCCAGGTCTGCTCTTAGCTATGGAACTTCAGATCTTTCCATCACGCGTCAAAATAAAGAGTCTCTCAGTCATAGGATACCTTTATCCCCCCTCGTTGCCCACAGACTTCACAGGAGACCATACCTTTCGTCTCCAGAAGAAGAAAGAAGGCTGTGATCTCCATATTGCAACACTTTTATTTACCTTATCTGTAATATAATTAATAGATGACTACGCAGAGATCAAGGCTCTTTCAAAGGGAATGAGACACCTTCATATGAAACTTGCTCTTTCGAATCAGTCCAGGACTCGATCAAAGTCTGTGTGATAATTTCATGTAAATCCTGGTGTTCCGAATATGAATCTTTTAACCTGTACCTACCATTTTTAACACAGTACATTTCAAAGACATCAGAGCCTGGCCTAATTTGTATTACAGAATTATAGTATAATCGGCGAGCTGCACATCATACTGATTCCTTGAAATTAATATGGAAGTGCCTTATAAAGACATTCACACAAGTCTCATATACGGTCATCTCATCAGGACTGTGATGGGGAAACCACATTCTCAGGTTAAAACCTCCTGGTTTCCTGGAGTCAAGATCCTGCCGTGGATATTTGGATTTTGAAACTTCCGTGTGGCAGGTCCCAGGTCCTGTAGTGTCTAGAGTGTCCCCGCTGTGGGCATGAGCAATTGCAACTCATCACCATTTGAACCTCCGATGTATCTGTTTATGGATTCTCCTTTGCTTGATTTGGAAAAATAAAATATCTTACAAATAAATATTGCTGTTGCTCTCATTGGCCCATCTCATGCACTTTGCTAATAATCCATCACGCGTGTGACTTACAACAATATGTATGCCCTCCCAGCACTGGAGGCCAGAAGTCCAAATTTCAGGTGTCCCAGGGCCATGTTTCCTACCTCTTCCAGCTCATGGTGGCTCCAGGGCATTTCTTAGCTTATGGCCGCATCGCCCCAGTCCTGACCTGGCCCCCTCCCCTGTGTGTCTGAGACTCAAATCTCCCTCTGGCTCTCTCGTATAAGGACACCTGTCATTGAATATAGGACCCAGGCTGAGTTCAGGATGATCTCATTCAGAGATCTTGAACTCCATCATATTTGCAAAGACCCTTTTCCCAAATGAGGTCACACTTACAGGTTCTGGGGGTTGGGGCTTGTGCTGAACATTTTTGGGGACACTATTCAACCCACTGCACTCGGAGAGTTCTGGATATAAGTCTTCAGTCCCCAGGCCCTCTTTAGAATGTGAGGATGCCCTTTTCCTGTGGTCTGCAACTCTGGGGTTCTAGCAGCAGTTTTCAGACAGGAGACCAGTCCCACTTAGCATCGCAGTACATGGTGACATCTCAGGTCATCCTCCCCATAACTCCAGAGTGCTCTAATGTAGACAGTATCACAACCATTGTGTGAGACAGCAAGTGCAGAGTGGACCTGTCCCCTGAGCACAGCAGCAGGACTTGGCAAAGATGGAGTGGGCTTTAGTCAAGAGCCACTTGCTAAGTCATTTTCTCACAAAACCTGGGGACTTTCCCTCTCATTCCAGGCCATCCATCGGTGCCAGCTACATTTCCCCTACAGACTTAGGGCTTCCTCTCCCCGCCTCACTACCCTCTCTGCTTCAGGCTGCCCACGGACGCCAGGAGAGTCTGCGCCTGCCACGTGGGTGTAATGACGTCACGTCCACCAGAGCTGCTGCTGTCGTTCAAACTGAGGGAAAGGGGAATGGAAGGTGATTCTTTCTGAGGTGTTTGCATCCACAGAAAAAGACAGGAAGCTCTAAGCGTGGAGTTTCATGCCAGAGATCCATTCTATCTTTCTGTAAATATTCCCCTCCCTCGGTTCCCCTTTCCACTCTCTGAGCTGGGCGCCCTCTGAAAGACAGACAGCAGCTCTCAGACTTGCACCAGCAGCAGAACTACCTGGGAAGCTTGTTTTCATGCAGACACCTGCCTGCACCTCGGTCTAGCCCGCGGCCCGGGAATCTGCATGTTACAAGCCTCCCAGCTAACTCTGCTCACCGATCCCCAGCCCCGGCAGGACCGGCGCGGAGGGGCTGTCTCCCCCACTGTGTTGAGCGGAGCAAGCCTTGAGACCTGCCCTCAACTGTCCAGCGTCCAGAGCAGTGCAGGAGAAACCAGGAGGACCATCCTGTCCCTCCCACCATTCAGTCATGATTCACTTGACAGGTGTCCCCTGGGGCCACCCGCCCCTGAGTGTGGTGGAAACCCCTGCTACTCCGGGAGACCCCAGGGGGAGGGCACTTTCCCTGCTGTGGTAAAGCCTCCCTTCTTTGGAGGCTGCCAGCTCCTAAACTCAGCCCCACCTTCAGGAAAAAGGAAGAGGTAGTGGTTTGTTGGCTCCCCGGATGCTCAGGAGCGCCCGCAGAGGGAGGTGAGCACCGAGCACTGGTCCCGGGACACACAGCTCTGACTCTGTGCCTGTGAGCCCCAAGAAAGCAAACAGGAAGAACACTGGGCCCTGGCTGCCCGGGGTTGGGAGCTCTGGGAGAGGGGTGCTCCTATGGGAGGCTGTAGGGAAAGGGGCGCTCCTGTGGGGGCTGTGGGGGGAAGAGATTGAAGTTGAGCCCTGTTGAGTGTAGACTTCTTGAGTCTTGTCGAGTGTAGACCCTGGAAGTCTCTTCTTGGCCGAGGCACCGATATCACACGTCTGTCTTTCAGGACGGGGATTAAAAACAATGATGAAGGGATTTAGCTAAATTGCTCTTCAAAGTATTGCTTTCAAGAGGTAACATCTTGCACCAAATAGCTGGGCTGCCTGTGATCTGGGTGCAGGGTCTCCCTCCCCTCCTGTGGCCCAGGCTGAAGTGGGGGGGCCCTTCTAACGCCGAGCAGCACCCTGGTGGGGAGCCGCGTTGGCATAGCCCAGCTCTCCCCTCCCCCTCCCTTCCACACACCCATGTCTGTGCTTCCAGTACTCGGGGTCGGAGCCTTTGGAGGAGGGTCTGGGACAAGCAGCAGCCCCCTTGGGCCCATGAGTCTGGGCTCTGGACAGTCACGTGGTGATGGAGGTCGGGGTCCTCCCAAGCACAGTCAGCGTGGACAGGCTCCCACGGCTGCATCTTGCTCCTGGGTAAGAAAAGCAGCAGCAGAGAGGCAAAGACAGGAATCCACCCAGGCCCACCACCCCTTTTTGGACCGTGAAGGCCTTGGCTCTTAAGCATGGGCTTCCTCCTGACCCCATCTGTAGGGACGGGCTGGACCAGCGCCGCTGTCCCCGGCCCTCCCGGCGTGGATCACGAGTGTCCAAGTTTCTCCCTCTAGCCCTCCCTCAGTTAGCAGGAGTTTATTAAGATGGAGAGAAGATGGAGGAACTAGAGTCCAGGAATGAGTAGAAAACATAGAATTTGTCTAGACCGTTGGAAATCTCTACCCTGCCTGAAGTCCTCATTTTGGAGACAGTTTCTCTGAGGGGCTGTGGTTTCAAGCCCCCAAGCACTGAGCGTGTGTCTGGAGAAGGCAGGATGTGGAAGAGACCAGAGGTCAGCGCCCGGTGCCCACCTGGGACCCGTGCTTCCCAGCCTGGACGGAGAGAGGCTTGTGACGGCTCCTCGCGTCCCTGTGCACTCCTCCTGCCTAATGCAAGAGGAAGGGCTTGGCCTGGGTCACCAGGCAGCGGAGCCCAGGGTGGGCCTGGACGAGACCTCGCTGCCCCCATCAGAGGCCGAGGGCCGCTGAGGCGCCCCCGAGACCCTCTCCGGCTACAGCGGCCCGTCTGTTCTGCAGCCTCACGCAGGAGGGTGTCCAGACAGGTGCTGCCTTGAGAGAGAAGGAAGCTTTCCCTGCAGCTTTTAGTTCATAAGGGGGAGTTCACAGAGCTCTGAACCTGCTGTATCATGATAAAAGACGCTTTGTACAAAAGAAAAACGTAAGTGGAGATTACTTCTTTCAGCAAAGGCTTTTTGGTAGTCGGCCTCAGCTCCTTGCAGTGGACAAAGAGGCTCTTCTCGATGGCTGGAGAGGCTTAGCACCCCTGCAGCAGGGAGGGAGAGCCGTGCATGGGCAATTTCTTTCAAGCCCTGGGGAAACGGAGAGCTCCCGGTGGGTGGAATTGCCCCTGGTCTACTCTCTTACATACTGTCTATGGCCCGCACGAGGACAGGGCAGAATGTGGTCAAGCTCGGCCTATGTTGTCGGGGAGGGGTGCTTCCCCTCTGGGGAGCTCTTGCTGTGCTGCAGCAGGGCCTGAGCCCGACAGATGTGGGTGGTCACGTCCGCTGCCCTCTGCAACAGTGTGACCTTGGGAAAGATGCTGAGCCCTGAATGGCAGGTGCCCCTACCCACCGCGTGCCCAGTGAGAGGACAAAGGGATGAGTCATGGGCAGCTCATCGCACGCCCCTGGTGCACAGTAGGCACTTAATAGATGTGGGTTCCTCTCTGCATGGTCTTTTTTCTCTGGGTGGAGGGAGAGGTCCTAGAGAAGTCTTCATGACAAGGACTATTCAATATGGTGGCATACCGCCAGCACCTTTGCAGTACCTTGGCTGCTCGCTGTCACCGGCCACAAGACGGAGTTCTAAGGAGGGTGCGTGTCTTGTCTTCAGGAGCAGTAGGGGGTTTCTTCCAGCTGGGTGGGTTCTTCTCTTCTCTCCTCTCCCATGCATCTTCTTGGAGATAGGGCCTCCTGGACACCCTGCAGGGGTCTGGGAAGCAAGGGCCATGCCAGGTCGTCCGCACAGTAAAGTCTTGCCACCCTGGCTCCAGACCAGTGCCTGTCAGCAGACACTCAGCTGTAATCTGAGTTTAGTTCCCATTAGCCTAGTTACTAAGCAGCTGGAGTCCTTTGTGCACCACGTCCCGCTCCACCACAGGGGACAGAGAGGCAAGGACGTGCCAAGTGCATTTGGGGTGAAGCTGCGCCCATGTGCGAGGATTGGGGCTCACTGTGATGGCTTGAGCAGCTCAGAAACCCCATGGACACTCCTGATGGAGCTTAGGAAGGGATCAGAAGGAATGGCAGTATATGGAGTCCGGGGGTGACAGGCAGGGACAATGGAGGGCTGTGTCACGCTGTGGGTCTGGAGACATCCAGCTGGATTGCCCAAGCCCTTCCTCCCTTTATCTGGAGCTGGGATGGCTCCATGGGCACCGGCAGGACTAACCCTTCCTGCTTCCATTTCCAGGTGAGACACAGACTTCTGTCCTCTGCGGCGTCATTTACCTTTCAGGAGCTGACGATGCCCTGGCTTGGGGACAACCTTGTCTTTTGTCACTTTCACCAGTAACAACTTGATTTTGCCAAGAAGTTAGCAAACACAAAAACCTTCCCCGTTGAGAAGATCTATCACACAAATGCCTACTTTGGATGTCAGTCAAGTCCAAGTCCAGGAGAAGTCGTTAAGCTTTGCTCCTGCCTCTGCCTGGTGTCAGCCTCATTAGCTGGGCTGCTGCGCGAGGGAGTGTAAGACAAAGGGCAGTGTTGTTGGGTTGAAGGTGGGAAGGAGGGGAGAGAAGTAATGTCTTTTATTTTTCTGTTGCATTAATTCTAATTTCTACAGCAATGCACAGCACATTTTTGGAACATCCAAGTAACCCCAACTAAACATTAAAACCATGCATTGCTATTCTGGGAATGAAAATTGAAAAGCATTGCTACTTTTGCACAGTCTCAGTCATTATAATTTTATGACTTTGGTTAACATTGAGCTATAAAATCCAGTAAATAACTGTTAAAAGCAGAGTCATTTGCTCAAAAATATTTTATGAGCTTCATATTTGGAATGGTTGAACTTTCCACTAGATCTCCTGCCCTCTGTGTACATGGGAAGTTGGTGTTTGGTACAACCCTGTGTGTTAGCAGTGCTCCTCCTTCCTGACCACCGGACAGAGCTGGACGGAGCTGGACGGATGGACGGACGGATCGGGGGCGGTAGTTCTGTGTCTGGGTGATTCAGCCAGCCATGTTGCTTCACCCACTACTTTCTAGAAGAAACTACAGCTGTGTTCTCAGCTCAGTGTGCTTTCAGTGGGGGTTATGCCTAAATATGAATCCCTGCAGCCATCTCAGAGGCTCCCAGGCCACCAGTTCCTGCCACGGTTTCCATTCTTGGGGTCAAGACTCCCCAAAACTCATTCGCACTTGGAAGTCTACATAGAGGGGTACTAAAAATGACAGTGTTTGCCTTGCGCAGGTGAAGTGTAACAATGGGACACGGGGGAGGGGAGGGTCCTGAATCGCTCCTGTGCAGCTGGAACATGGTGGGAGGACCTAGTCTGCATGGACATTCAGCAGAGTTTCTGGGAAGAGGGCCGCCAGGGCTACCACTCAGTGGGGAAGGCTAGGAAGTCCCGAGCTGTCTACTCCAGGGACCGTCATTCAGGAAGGGAGTCCGTGCTGCTGGCATCCTGCCCAGCCCACTGTGGACAGGATGTAGTTGACTATTTAGAAGAACTCTGTGGGTGGCATGAACCCATCTTAGAGATGCATAGACAGAGGGGGTTGGGGCTAAAAAGCCATGTAGCTGGAAGCTGGCACTGTCCCAACCATGGTAATATGGTGTCCGAGCTGCACTATCAGGGCCAGACATCCCATCTCAGGGCCACTTCTGTCCCCTGAGGTCCTGGGGTGCAGGCCCCCCAAGCAAGAGTGCCCCTTTGGTGCTGCATACCGGATGTGCCCCTGCTTTCCTGGATGCGTGACACAATTCCTGTTCAGTTGCATGTGCAGAAGGGCTTCAAAACAACATACCCTGTGTGCCTGTGTTGACTTCAACCCCACTCCTCAACTAGCCCTGCATTTAAATTGTAAATCCAACTCTTTTAAGCAAGCAAACTATCTAATAGGTTGATCTGTACTGCCATCATTTCGTTTTACATATGGCCGTCTCTAAGGGGCACCTGGCTGTCTCAGTCGGCAGGGCATGCGACTCTTGATCTCGGGGTCATGAGTTCAAGCCCCACGGTGGAAATAGAGCTTACATATAAAAAAAATAAAAATAGGTAAATAAATGTATGTCAGTGCCTATGCCAGGACCGGCAGCAGCAGAATTCAGCATTTCAGTATTTGGAACGTCCTTGAAAAGGCAGTAGTAAAATCTTCCATGGCTAATACTATCCCCACATGTTCCTGCTGAGGTTTTATTATCCTGCCGGCAAAATAGTTGCTGCTCGTTTCCCGATATTTCGTTTGGGGAGCAAACATTTACTCCTGAGATGACCCATTCGGGGGGACGCTGAATCATCGAAAGCACCCACTGACTGGGGCTCCCTGGAATTCCCTGGAGAGATGAACCGAGTGAATGTTTCCATCTGCAGCCCCTCAGCCCATTTTCTTTGTCAGTGTCAAGCATCCTAAGGGCTCTCAGACCCTGATTTTCAACTATATTCACTTTAAATTAAGGTTTCTTGAAATGTATCATCTTAGAGTGAGAATTTCTGTCCGAGAGTCTGCTTTTTACCCCCCAAATAATCTTGTAGTGTTGATCAGTCGTGATGGCTGAAGATGGATGTGTCGGCCAAAAATAATCGGGACATGGAGGGGGAGACCCGGTTGCCGTATAAAACCACAAGGCACGAGGTGCTCTCTGGTAGGCAAAATGGGGTGGGGCAGAGGGAAGCCCTCTGTGTACTTTTAGTGTGAGCCCAGGGTTAGATGATGACAGCACTGATGAAATTTTCCACTTCCCAGTAATTAAGTTGAGGTCCCGTACTTTATCTCGATAAGGAGATAGCATGCCACACCATCTCGGAAGTCTGAAACACCTAGCGCGAAGCTCCCTGAATGGCCTTACTCTGCATCAATGTACAGCATCCTGGCTGATCGAGCCCAGCATTGCATGGGTTCAGTTTATAGCAGGAAAAACACGATGGAAAGACCACGGTGGAAGGAGCAGAGCTCTACTTGGGGAACCAGAGCAGTGCGTGAGCTTCTGTCTCTGAAGGCAGACTCGGAGCCCGCCATGCACGGTAGTTACGGGTCCACAAATTGCATGTTAGACGCCCTCATTCCTGATTTGTCTCTGTTCCCTTGCTCCCTGACTTCATAAGAGGGGCTAGCTGAGGACACAGAAGGAGGGACCTCACAAGGGCCACACGCTTCTCAGGTGTCCGAGTTTCACTTATCACCTTATCACCTCATCCTCCCTCGCGGACCCCCAGGCAAATGCAGGAATAATCCGGTGCAGGTGAGGAAGCTGAGGATGGGGCCCTGGAGGGCATCCCTCAAGGCTTCGTGATGTTGGAGGAGGACAAGCCAGGCCTGGAGCTGGCACCCGGTGTGCTAGAGGCAGAAATCACCTGCTTCCCGTTGCATCACCAGTCTGAGGTGTGACGCTCGGTGACTGTGAAATAGCGCCTCTAATTATGACGCCACTGGGGTTCGGCACATCACGTGCCTGCATCTCCCGCTACACCACCTCCCAGCCAGACCGGGGATGGCCTCAACCTGCCTCCCTCGCCCAGCCAGCCATGGGGTGTCGCTTCCTCCCCCACATGCAGAGAAGGACACGGGCAGTATGGACCAGCTACTCAGCACGTGCCTTTTCCAGCCTAACAGAGATGTCTGAGCTCGTCCATTTTTCATGGTCTTCATCTGAGTCCAAATAGTCAACGCTGTGTCAAGATTTAGAGCCCAGGAAATAAGTCCATTACCATTCTCAGTAGGTGCCACTTATATGCCTCTAAACCACATCTGTCGAGATGAAACGTGTTCCCGGGACCTTTGGCCTCCTGGTGGCTGCACTGTCACCACTGAACATGGAGTGCTGGGCCAGCGCGAAGCCGGGGCTGCCCGGGTTCTCTGGGAGCCTCCTGAACCCCAGAGCTTGAGGCCCCGCTGCCTGCTGTCCATGGGGGCGCTCAGCCGGCTACCCCCCAGGACCAGGCAGGTCCCAGACAATGGACACCAGCTGGATTTGCAGGCTATGTATTTTTCCTGAGACAAAACCCTGCATCTTGCCCGATTTAATCAGTGTGGTCAGGAAAACTGATGGCCATTCCGTGAGGCATATCCTGACAAAGAAATGAGAAGGTCCTTGCAAACACCAGCCGCACACCGCGAGGAGAGCATTCCCTTCCCCCTGCCCTGCTCCTGCTCAGCCCCCGCTCCCGGTGGCCCTTCCCTCTGCCTGTTCTTCCCCCGGGGCCCCGCAGCCCTTTGGGCCAGCCTTTTGGCTGAGACAGCGACCAGCTCACAGGTGGCCGAAATTCATTCTTTTTACTTTGTAGTCATGCTGGCCACTGAATCCTGGTTCAACTTACTTCTTGGTGAATTCAATGTAAGGATTCACTTTTGAAAAACCTTTTTAAAATTTAACATTACTATTTTGAGTGTGAAAGACATGTCTGTGTCCCAAAGTTAAAACGACACGCCAAAGGCGATCTAACTCCTGGAAGACGGACTCGTCAGTTTGTGGTGTGTGCTTGTTTTGGTCTTGTTTTGCAAAACTAGGCAAGTCTATATAGACATTCATTTGTATTTCCCTCCTTCTTTTCTTTCTTTTTAAAAAGTAGCATGCTATCCACACTTTGTTTTGTTATCTGATCGTTTTGCTTCAAGACGTATCTGGAAAACATCTACGTCGACTTACAGAGAGCGTCCTTGTTCTTTGCACGCCTGTGGAGCGCTCTGTTTCGTGGACGTACCGGGGTTTATTCAGTCTTTCCTCTGTGGACAGGTACCTGCACTGTTTAACCTCAACAAAGAGACCGGACGATGCCCTGCGAGAGGACAAGGGACCTGGTGTGCCTTCTGACAGATGCCCTGGGGAGTACAGGATACTAACCATCAATGATGCCCATGGCACACATCCAACCTGAGTGTAATCATGAAGAAACAAAAAGACAAATCAGAATGTGAGACATTCTTCCAAAACGTCAAGATCAGGAAGGATAAAACAATAAATGAGAGGGAGCAGGTGGGGGGAAAGGAAAATGAAGGCACCGGCCACAGAACTCTGTTCTTGGGCCTCAGTTGGGTGCAGGACTGAACTGAAGGACAGAAGAGCTCTGAATGACGTTTTGGGGACAACCGAGGAAGTCTGAATATGAGCTGTATACTAGTAATGCCGTGACATCTGATGTTAACATGGGGAACATCTCTGATGAAGGGTTTAGGGGGAAGGCTGTGACGTCTGTAGGTAAAATGCATGTGAGTGTGTGATATGTGTGAGTGTGTGTGTGATGTGTGCATATGTGTGTGGGTGTTATATGTGTGCGTATGAGTACTTGGTAGGTGTGAGTGTGACGTGTGTGAGTGTGTGATGTGTGTGAGTGTGTGCGGGTTGGGGACAAAGAGCGAGAAACCGACAGAGGGGCAGAGGAAAAGAGCCAGCATGACTTTCTCCAAGCAACTGGTAAGCATAGAGGGGAAGTCTGTGGATCCTCACTGTGTTAATTGGAAAAAATTTTCTCATAGGTTTGAAGTTTTTCAAAATTCACAACAAAATGAATACATTGAAGGAAACATTCTGTATTAAGGCAAAAAAAACAACAACAAAAACCCAAAGTGATTCTGCTTTTCGTTAGGTTCTCCTTTGCAACATATCGAAGACATGAGGGAAGTACTTTCATGATCTGAAAACGTGTGCTCTCGCTTTTGTTGTTAATTCGAGCAGATTAAGGCAAGTGAAGTACGCTCTGCAATAAGATGTGAGGGTCCCAACACTGCAGGGTGTAGCCCAAAGCCTGGCACTGTGCTCCCGTTCTCCACATTGTTACCATCTGCTGTGGGTCATGGCAGGGCTTCAGAGGCTCCCTGGACCCCTGCAGTGCTGGGAGCTCGGTGCACTTATGCCCAGAACTATCTCCTAGGTTCCAAAGGAATCGAGACCTTTCTCCTTGATGTCACGAGCAGATTAGAGCCCCATGTGTTTCTTGGACTCTCAGATGCAGCCTCCTCCATAAAATCGGAGTCTGGAGTCCAGCCTGGAGCTGCGAGACTGACTCCTCACCAGCCCCTTGCAGTCCATGGTGGGAGTCTGGGGATCTCTAGGCTTCCCAATGGGTGGGGAAGGAAGACCATGGTGTCCCCATGAAGGCATCCCCACTTATGCCAAAATAGGCTTTCACAGAATTGGGGCACATTTGCAAGGAACTAGGCCAAGTGAGAACAAAGGCAGCCCCTGAGTGCTGGAGTTCCCAATGCTGGACTGCATTCAGAATAGGGTCCCCTGGGTTGCTATTCTGAGGACAGTGAGCCCTGGAGACTCAGGGTCAGAAGGAACTGGGGGCCCAAGTTAGGACCACAGTCACAGCACTGACACCTCTGTGGGAAAGGCTGTTGCCCAGGGACAGGGAGCTCTGGGGCAGAGGAGGGAGCAGGGGTGTGAGAGAGGGGTGCAGGAAAGACAGCCTGGATGTGGACCTTCGGGGTGCAACACCCGTGTGTCTCTGTGTGTGGAGGGAGGGTCTCGGTGGTTCCAGGCGGTTCGCCCAACGCCGTGTTTCCTGCAGGTCTTTCCATGTCCACTCGGTTCTCTGACGAAAGCCACCTTTCCGAAACTCAGTTCTGAGTGTTTGAGGGAAATATGGTAGAACAGCGGATAATTAAATATCACATTTCCTTATTCTAAAGTGCTGACAACTGTAATATGCACCATTAACTCAATAACAGTTTTTCTGGAATTCATCTGAAATTTAATGCCAACCGGCTTCTTAGGTGCACCCTGACTTCAGAAACGTCTCAAAGAGCATCTGAACACGAGGAAATACTGTGGGTGAGGGCAACACAGGCTGAAATTGGGTAAGTGTGTCTTCCTGCAGAGCTTTTCTGATGCTGTAGCAGGTTCCCACGCAGCGCCCTTCCCTGAGGCAAGCCTGCAGATCGAACCCACGTACTCGAGCGGGCCCTCCACGCTGGAAAGTGCCGCACGTCTCAGCCTGTGAGCCGTTGTTGCCTGTGAACTGGGTGCCGGCCCTGAACCTCAGCTCTCCTCTCTGCGGAGCAAGTGATCGGGTCCCATGGCTGCCTTTAGAGTCCCGGGGCGTGCAGACCCCCCATGGGGGTGAGTGCAGCAGCACGGGAGCTTCCCAGGGCATCCCTCACCCCCCTCCCCCGTGCCTCCTGAGACCTCCTTGCCCCTGACCTTCTGCCCCTGGGTTCTTCCAGCTGCTGTTTTTGTTGCTTCTCTGTGACCCTCAAAGGGCGGGAGGGTGAGGCCATCAAGGCAGGTGATGCCCACGAACGAAGCAGTTTCCTGATGCCCACGAACGAAGCAGTTTCCTGATGCCGTGTGAACGTGCTTCACAGACGCTTGTGCGCCACTAAGCAGAGGGATTATTAGGGACTTGGAGCTATTGGTTCATTTCTGCAGCAAATATTTACCGATTGTCCGGATTCTTCCAGGCTCAGAGATTGAGCATGAACCTAATAGAGGGAACTTCTTATGTTCCAGCGGTGGGGAGAGTCAGTACACATTCATGCCAACTACAGAGGGTATTATGCAATGCAAGGGCCCAGGAGATAAAGACTGGAAGAAAGGTGAAGGCAGGTGACCCCAGGGCTCGTGGGCTGAAAACCAGCTCAGGGAGAACTGGGTAGGCGCTCCCTGTGTGGCCGGTCCTGGGGCCCTCACGCTGGCTCCCAGGACAAAGGCTTCCCCTGCAGTTGGGCCCCACCCCTCGGATTCTCCTCTGGGGCATTGCCCTGGGGCAGGGTCGTGATCTGGGTTGGGATGTCATAGGCGGGTTTAGTAAATATGTGGTTTGTGAACACTACCTGTGTGGTTACATGGCCATTAGTGGGAATGTGCCCATCACCCATGGGCCATCTTGCCGGGGTCCCGGTGTGAAGGTTCTAGGTCAGAGGGACCGGCTTGTGGCAGGTGTGACTCTGGGCACCTGCCGTGGAACCAGGACTGACACCCGCAATGCCAGGACATGCTTCCAAACATTGCTTGTGGGGGATCTGTTCTCCTTCACCCTTGCTCCAAACAGGAGCCCTTGCCTTTCAGGACTGTTCTGCTTAGACGGCATACCCCATGGTTAATGAAGGATACTTTCTCTTCTTTCTTCCTATTTCTTTTTAAAAATGGGAAAAGACCAGAGTGGGATTTACCAGACGCTGTTTGTTTGCTAGAGCACAGAAATGCTGCATTGCCACATTCCAAACATCAAAGATAAAAAAAATTTCAATCAGACACACGACATCATCAATCTACTCTGTACAAAAATGATCTTAGTAAATCATTGTCATAAGAAGAAGCAATAAAAATGTGGAAAGCAGTATTATAGAAGTGTGTCTGGAAGTTGATTAATAAGACATGATATTGTTTTGGGTTTTGTGATATATGTGGTCTTCATCAAACTTTTAAAATTTGTAATTTGTTTTATGTTATCTTTCCAAATAAATATCTACTTTAGGGTCTAATTTTGCATTGGCAATTTTGTATATTTTCCTTAAAAAGTCCCCATCTCCCTTCTGCCTCAACCCTTATATAAGCTTCTGTCACCCAAAACCTGGATTTGTCCCAGGATACAGATATTGAGCAGATGACCTTTCTAGGTAGAGAAGTGTGTGCAAGGGCCCTGGGGTAGAAGTGTCTTTGGGCTATCCCGGAACAGTGAAGAGGCCACTGTGGCTGGAATTAATGAATGATGGGGCAAGTAGTCAGACAGGTGGTCCATGGGTGTGGCCTTGGTGGGGTCATGGAGATATGGTCTGGGTATTTATGAAGAAAGAAATGGGGGTCTTTGGGGGCACTGGGTCAGGGAAGTAGCCTGATCCCTCTTATGCTTTATGAAACAATTCTGGCTCCGATTTTGAGAACTGCCCTCAGGGCTGTCCATGGCCCCTCCCAGTTACTCCCAAGGTGATCAGATAGGCTCGGTGCTCTGGGAACATTTCCTGCCAGTGAGATATAGACAATACTGGATAGTGATATGGAATTGACCTCTAGACACTGTTGTACAGGGTCATACCTGACCAAAGGATGGCCAGAAGGCCCTGGTTTAGAGCTGAATGAGGAAGGTTTGTCTGACCCCACAGCCTTCCATAGCCCTGCACATGCTGAATCATGGTGTGGACCAGAGTCTGCTTCGGACAAGAAGGGTGACCACACGTGCACGTTGATGGTGGAATGCACGGCGCCCAAGGTCGAAGCGAAGTCCTGGGATGCAATACACTTTTCAGTTAAACTTCACACTTTATTCTGAAATAATTTTAGAATTATCTGAGGTTGATGAAATAACACAGACAGCTCCTTCCTGCCCAGTTTCCCATGATGATAAACAGCTCGCACAAACATAGCAGGAAGTCACCGCTGGATAACGACACTGACCTAACCCACCCGTTCCGCCCTGGTTTCCCAGTTCCGCACGTGTTCATTGCGTGTGCATTTCGGTTTGTGCAGTTTTACCACCTAGACAGATGCAAGCACGGAGCGGCACAATCGAGACACACACATTGCCACCCCTACCGGAGTCCTACACAATGCTCCACCTTTCATAGCCACACCATACCCCCTGCCCTGCCCCTCCCTCACACCTGGATGCCACCGATCTATTCCCTATTTCCAGAATTGGGTCCCTTCAAGAATGTTATGTAAATGCATTCACACAGTATGGAAGCTTTGGGGACTGGATTTTTTTTTTTTCACTCAGCATCAATCCCTCGAGATCCATTTACGTTGTTATGTATGCTGTTGGCTCATTTCTTTTTATTGCCAAGTGGCATTCCATGGGACGGATGGGCAAGACACTTTTAGAACACATTTCTCTAAGGAGTTAATATCTAAAATGTATAAAGAACGTATGCAACTCAACTCCAAAAAAACAAGTAATCCAATTAAAATGGGCAGAGGACAGGAACAGACGTTCCTCCAATAAAGACATACAGACGGCCAACAGACACATGAAAAGAGGCTCAGCATCACTCATTGTCAGGTTAATGCAAATCAGAACTGCAGTGAGATATCTCTTTATACCTGTCAGATTGGTTAAAATCAGAAACACAAGACACAACAGGTGTTGGCGAGGATGTGGAGAAAGGGGAACGCTCGTGCTCTGTTGGTGGGAATGTGAGCTGGTGCAGGGGCTCTGGAAAACAGTAGGGAGGGTCCTCAAAAAGTTAAAAATAGAGCGACCCTATGATCCAGGAATCACACTACTGGATATTTACACGAAAAAAATGAAAACACTAACTCTGAAAGATATATGCACCCCTATGTTTATTACAACATTATATATATATATGCATATTTATATATTTGTATATATATTATATATATGAATATTACTCAGGCATAAAACAGAAGTAAATCTTACCATTTGCAATAACATGAATGGATCTCTAATGCTAAGTGAAATGAATCAGTCAGAGAAAGACAAATACCATATGATTTCAGTCATATGTGGCATTTAAGAGACAAAACGAACAACCAAGGAAAAAGAAACAAAAAACCAGACTCTTAACTACAGAGAACACACTGATGGTCACCAGAGGGGAGGAGGGGGGGAATGGTGGAAATAGGGGGTGGGGATTCGGAGTGCACCTGTCGTGATGAGCTCTGAGTAATGTAGAGAACTGTTGAATCACTATGCTGACAACTGAAGCTAAAATAGCAGTGTGTTAATTGTATTTGAATATAAATTCTCTAAAATTTAAAAAATACATTTCTCATTATCACAATCCCTGGTGGAAAAGTCCCAAAGGATTCCCAAGATGTTTTGAGTGATTTCAGCGTCCTTGGGATGAGTTTATGCCAGTGCAAGAGATGGTACCCATGCGACTGCACGTCCGGGGGTGTTCATTGAGAGAAACCTCTGGAACTCCCCTGGGCTCTGCTTCGGTGATGGGGAATCACCGGGGGGAATGGGGACAGTTCTGGTTGCTGGCAACTTGGGCTCTCGGGGCTTGTGGGGAGGATGGTACCGGGAGGAGGCCCTGGGCTGCTCTGGGAATGAGGAAGCGACTTTGCTGTCCCTTCAGCATGGGGACACAACTGGAGAGTGCGTGGGAAGTCACGTCTCCAGGGCTCACCTCATGTGAGGTGGACACCCCCCAGGACCACAAGGGGGTGGCAGTGAATGTCAGTCGACTGTGCATGTCCCATAGGGCTTTCCTCAGATGCAGAGAAGCCCCTGCCAGTTCATTCCACTGCATTGCGGGCACCACTACCTTCCTTTCGCTGAGAATAAATTGGTTAATTTTGCAGAGTGCTTTGAAAATGCAGAGTGCTGTAAATGCTCGTGATGTAAGTGGGCCCACACGTGCAGTAGGAGGAGAAGGTGCAGAGGGGGCTATGGCTTGTAGTTTGCATAGGAAATTTCATGATTGCTTCTGGAAATTATGCTTTCTTATTTATAAGTCTTGTCAAAGAAATAAATTGAATGGAATCACCAGATGGCCCTAAATATTGTCTTTATTGCTTAGAACCGTCTTTAGAGAGCTTTTGTTCTAGGGACTAGAAGCCTTGTGATGGGGACCGCGGGAGGCAGAGGGACACAGAGCCTAATTCCAATGATTGTCACGGCCATCTATTTATTTGCTCAGGGAGGTGAGGGGGAGACCATCTCATCTAGACTTATTAAAGGGTCCAAAAGTGTAACACTCTTCAAAAGGGTCACTATAAATATGCCACATACTCTATTTCATGGAGTTTATGGGAAAGGAAATTGAAATCTCCTAAAAATAGAATTGAATCTTGTCCAAACAATATTGGATACACCAAACGAGTGTTTTTGTTATTACATATAACAGGCTGATATTCTGAGCACATTTTCATAAACCTTTAGTTTGTTTTCATAAATGTTGGACTTTCCTACAATTCTTAGGTTTCTTACAATTACCCGCCAGCGTGACAGTGTTTTAAAAATGAAAATGAAAGGGTCATTTGTGGCAGGGCTGCCCCTCCTCCCGCCTTTCCTGCCCAGGTAGCTGGCTCTGCTCCCGCGGTCTCGGGGCGGCCTTGGGCGCCAGTGGGCCAGGGAGCGGATCCGGACGCTTCTGGAAGCGTCCTTGGGCTGGCAACAGAAACAAAGTCTCCACCAGCAAAGCCCCATCTGCTGCTCCACAGACGTGTGCCCCAAGAACCCACGGCCACTGGAGACCAGAGATACGACCGGCAGCATCAAGGCTCTGAACCATCCCCTCCGGGAGGAAGGAAAAGAGCCCCATTTGTTGAAGCCACTCTCCATACGGTGTTCTGCATTAGTACCCCATTACTCATCCATTGGACACTTTAGGGAAGGAATAAAATGGTCACGAGTATTGTGTAAGAGCGTGAATGACCACGCACTGTGCTTCAGGTTGGGCCAGTGGAGACAAGCTCGTGAATCCACAAGCCCATCTGGGCGCCCAGACCTGGACGCGGGGGTGGACGGTGGAAAGAAGAGGGCCTCACACCTGTGTCTTCAAGGGAAGGTTCCGGTCTGAGCTTCGGCGCCCGTGCAGCCACGACCGGCCCTTGGGTGCTGGCTTTGCTCTCCTTTGAGCCTGGAGGAGGTCTGAGGAGTTCACAACGGAGCTCCAGCCTTCCGAGTCTGCGGACACTTCATGCAGAGCGGAGTTTCTGGAACAACAGCGGTGCGTAGGCTCTCTGCACAGGGGTTCATCTTCTCAACCATCCCTGGTGTCAGCAGAAACTATTGTAATTTCTATTACTTAAAGATGTCCACAAATAGAACTAGTACAAACCCTTCGTGCTTGCCGTTATGCACGTGCAATTGACAATCAGATGCGAGTAAAACTTTACTGTCCGTGATATTTATACCAATAGCATCGGTGTTGTTTGGTGGCAGTTACGGTGCTGCCCCCGGTGTGCGTGTGGGTGCGTTCCGACGCCAGGCCTCTGTTTCTCTGTGCTACGAGGTGAGTCTCTTCACTGCACTACAGAGAAAGACCCCTTCCGCCACCCTGGCTGCAAATGGACTTTGCTATTTACCGAAGAATCGCATGTGAACTCGTGCCAATCCTGCCTTTTCTTTATTAGCAGAGGCCACAATCAAGGCCGATTCATTCATAAACCAAAGCTGACAGAAAATAGGTCCTTACTTTTTTTTTTAATGTTAGAATTGATGTAGTGAAGAGAAGGGCCACATGCACCCCAATGTTCATAGCAGCATTGTCCACAATAGCTAAATCGTGGAAGGAGCCGAGATGCCCTTCAACAGATGACTGGATTAAGAAGTTGTGGTCCATATATACAATGGAATATTACTCAGCTATCAGAAAGAACGAATTCTCAACATTTGCTGCAACATGGACGGCACTGGAGGAGATAATGCTAAGTGAAATAAGTCAAGCAGAGAAAGACAACTATCATATGGTTTCTCTCATCTATGGAACATAAGAACTAGGATGATCGGTAGGAGAAGAAAGGGATAAAGAAAGGGGGGGTAATCAGAAGGGGGAATGAAACATGAGAGACTATGGACTATGAGAAACAAACTGAAGACTTCAGAGGGGAGGGAGGTGGGGGAATGGGATAGACCGGTGATGGGTAGTAAGGAGGTCACGTATTGCATGGAGCACTGGGTGTTATACAACTAATGAAGCATCGAACTTTGCATCGGAATCCGGGGATGTACTGTATGGTGACTAACATAATATAAAAAAAAAAAAAGAAAGAATTGAAGCAAAACACAAAGTCAAAAACACCTTGTAAAGGAAAAGACCCATGGATTCTGAGAGTGTCTACGGTCCCTCCGGGTCTGAAGGGCATGCTCCGTGTTCTGGAGACTGTAGGTCACAGCACCTAAACACCAACTTTCCTTAGGAACTACACAGACCGGACCTTGGGAACTTGAACTTATGTAGATTCGTGCCGTTGTGTGCTCGGGGAAGCACCTCAGGGACGCCCTGCTGGGCGGTGTTGGCCACAGCACGGCTCCCGGGCTTCCGGCCAGCTCCAGCTTGCGCAGCGGGGCACCGACCTGGAGGAAAGCCACCTGGATACAACGCGAGGTGGCAAGATTTCAGGCGTGTGGTGGAGGAAAGGACCATTCCTTACTGAGCTAATCCCCACAGACAGATACAACCGTCTTCACTCACTCATAAAAGAAATTTCACTGTCCTCAAAACACTGAATTAACTCCTTTGAATACGTAACGCGACATGACAGGTCAAAATTATGAAGAAAAATAAATCAAAGGGCATAGAGGAAGAAGTCTCCTTGCTGTTCCCATGGTCTAAATGCCGTTGCCAAGTTTTGTGCATCTTCCCAGAATCTTATTCTAAATGTTCAACCACGAGCAAATGCTTTTACACAAGTGGTAATGAACTACATGCTGTCCGGCACCTTTGTCTTGTTGAAATGCTTGTGTTACTAGTGTTAACTTCACCCCCCTCATGTCAGTATGGACAGTATGTCCTCATAAAGTCTGCTCGCAGTTTACAAACTTGGAATGTCCACCGTGGACGGTCTCAGTAGATTCCCACGATGTGAGATCCTGCAAATTTGGGATTTAGGAACGAACTCCACCTGGAGCTTGGGAGCTCAGGGTTCATCCAAGGAGCGCTGGCTCAGTGTGATTCTGCCCCTCTGTGCAGAGCTCCCTGGGGGCCCAGGACGCTGCCACGACCACAGCCACGGCCTGCTGCTTCCTGTCGACTCCCTCGGACACCCGAGTGAGAGCCTGCGGGCAACAGGGCGCCCTGTCCTTGCTGCTCTCCACCCTTCCTCCTCGTACTGCATACACTGAGTGTCTCATGTTCTTGTCCTTTGTTGTCCTCCTTCCCTTTCCCCTTCTACTGATGTCACTGACACGCAGCTCTGTCTAAGCCTATGACAGACGGCATCATGACGTGACTTACATCTTGGTGAAATGAGGATTGCGGTGAGTTTAGTGAACGCCCAGCACCTCATACAGATATTTTAAAAAAGAGAGAGATAAAAACGTCTTTCCTGGTGATGAGAACAGTTAGGATTTACTCTCTTAGCAATGTTCAAATATGCCACCCAGTAGCATGAACCGTGGTCATCACGACATCCGTGATGTCCTGGGACTTATTATTTTATAAAGGAATTTGTACGTTCGGTCTCCTTCCTCCAATTCCACTCCTCCAGCCCCGCCTCTGGAGACCACAACTCCCGTCTCCTTTTCTGCAAGTTTACTCTTACGTCTGTTCTTTTAGACCCACATCGAGGGGAGATCACGCAGTATCCGTCCTCCTCTGTCTGCCTTCCCCTCACTCAGCGTCATGTCCTCAGCATCGTCTGAGTTGTCACAAATGGCAGGAGTTTTCCTTTTTAATGACTGAATACTATTCCAGTGTAGGTCAGTGGTATTCCTGCATATGTAACTTAATCACTGGTTTAACTGAATTCGTCATTGGGCCAAATCCAGCAAGGGCTCCCAGATTCCCCCCAAGGAGAATACTCTGCTTGTCACTGTGCGCCGTCCTGGCCTGACCTTGCCCTCAGTCTCACCTGCTGCCCCCGAGTCCCCCGGACCCTCTGCTCCCCTCTGCCCCCTGCACTTTCTCCAGCATGACCCGTATCTCCAGCCTCAGCAGGCATGGCTCAGGTCCCTCCTGCAAAGCCACCTCCTCCAGGAGGTCTACCCAGGCCACTGTCCTCCCACCCAGCTTGCTCCTCCGACCCCTACTCCTTGCTTCTTTTAGTTTTCATTGCACACAGACCATCTGCTTGTTTGTATGGTTATTTTTTAGGGCATGTCCTTTCCTCTTCCCCAGAATGTTACCTCCAGGAGTCAGGAGGCATCAGGGATCTTTGGTTGTTTGGCTCTCCAAGGAATCCCACGTGCCTGGAACAAACATTTTTGCCAAAGGAATGGACACAGGAGTGGATCCCAGGCAGAGTGGATGGTGTGCTCAGTGGTTCTGACATTCAGCCGACCCCCAGTGCAGCTGTCAACACTGCCCGACCTCCCAGGTGAGAGGTGACGCGAGGCCCGTGGCTGCGTGGCTTCCCTCCTCCACGGTTCCTTTCAACCTTAATATTTTAAATTATAAACCAAATTGCTAGTGGGAGAGACTATAAAACCAGGGGGAATGTTGTTTTCAGCTGGAACTGGGATCCTAGAGAGGGGAGGCGCAGAAGTGTGCCCCAGAAGAGGGCAAGGCCGGGCGGGCTTCGCTCCACGCTGGGCTGCTCACCGGTTTGAAGCCGGCTGCTGTGCGTGTCACTCCTCGGCTGTTAGAAGTTTAGTCTTTTGTTAAATTATTTAGAGCTTTTGGGGGCTGCCAATGAGGACAGGATTAAAGCTAGGTATTCCTTTCTTGGTCCTGTTGGTAGGCTGCTGCACATTTTCAGTAACGAAATATCCTTGGGAAGCACGATTTCCACAGAAAAAAATTACCATCGGATACGGAGGAACGCAGCTGAGTGCGGTTCATTGTGGATCACGGCAGGAGCTGGACTTCCGCTCTCGTCACCGAGAAAGGAAATTCTGGAAAAAGCGACAGCAAGATTTATGTACATCTTCTTTTTCAACTGCGTTCTCATTTTTAATTACAGTAATCTGAAGGTGAAATGTGCTTCCTGCTAAGTTGAATGTAAGATTATTTTGATGTTAGCATTATTAGAAAAATCAATAGGGAATTATAAATACGTACAATGATCTTGAGAAAGCATTTATGTATAGATCTTGCCCAACCTTAAAACTTGTGAGCCTATTACTTTAGACAAGAAGGAATGCCTCTCCTGGAACACCGTCGATGGTCTTCTGAGATGGCAGGTCTTCTGAGATGGCAGGCCCTGTGCGCTCCGTCGGCGCTCAGGGTCCTCGTGGGACTGCCTGTGGCAGCCGTCTGCAAAGCTCTCCTAACCAGAAGTTTTCTCTGTCTGTGGAGCCTCATCATGCTGGGATTTGGTGGCTGGGACTCTCTGTTCCCTCTGAATAGAGCAATTGCCACTTGCCCGGTCCCCGTCTTTGGTGCCATTTCCCTCTGAGGAGAGATACCGGGAGCTACCGAACGCCAGTGACAGCCCAGGCCTGGGCCAGGCCTTATCCATCCATCCATCTTCCCACTTCATTCTCACAGCGATGAATGGACGTGTCCTTTTCCTGAGAATTTAGAGATGAGGAGACAGAGGCTCACACAGGTCCACGCAGGTCTGGGAACCCGCAGTTACTTGACGCACAAGACCAGTAAGGTTGTCTGATGAGAAAATTCTTCATTCTTAACCACTGTGCATTCTGCTCCAAAAAGGAGAGGAAGGAGAACAAGAGGGTGAAGGGTTCATTATTAAGTGCCTGGTATTTGACAGATGCTTTAACAGGCGTTTTTACGTGTAATCCTGCACAAGCCTCAAGGCAAGCTTAGAGGGAGTGATTTTAACCTCCATTTTGGGTGAGGAAGGGGGAGCTCAGAGAACCTGAGGTCAGGCAGCCAGTGAGTGGCTGGGCAGGATTTGAATCTAGTCCCGCCGGCCCCTCCGGTCGTGGCTGGCTCCCTCCATCCTGCTGCTGCGTCTCCCCCCGGGATTGCTCCCGGCTTCGTTCTCTGGACCTTAAACAGAATACTCACTGTTCGCGTGCCTTTGTCGTTAAACTGCAGAATGAGCTCAGTGTCCTCAGGTGTGTTGGGGAAGCAAGGAAAGGAAATAGCGTTTATACACGTCCTCCTCTGTGCGATGCGTCCTGGCCCAAGCCCCACGGTGGGCATCATTCCCACTGTGTTTTGATTTTGGGCTTTCGCTTTCGAGTGAGCAGAAAAGATTTGCCATTGGACATCAGACACCCCACAGACGCCCCCTGTCCCTGATCCACGGTAGGCGGCCCTGCGCAGAGCAGTCCCCTCGGAGAAGCTGCAGAGGCCTCCTGCCCTCTCTCTGCAGGGTGACGGAGCTGCTGCCCCTGGGGCGTTGGCCCGGCCTCGCTGGCCAGCTGGGGAGCGGCTGCCTGAGGGCCTTTGGCCATGAGGCATAAAAGCCTAAGTGCCTGGCAGCTGGCCGGGGACCAGCCCACCAGCGGGTCTCACGCATCATCACGCTGCACTCTCTGTCCTCTGAATCTGAAAGTAAATAAATACATTTATGTTTCAAGAGGAAAAGATCATAACTGTCAGGCTTGACACAGCCAGGCGGCTGTCATGCCAGGGCCCTGTGTGTTTCTTTGAGCTTCGGGATGACTTCCTTGGGTTTGAGGCAACATCCAGGCACCAGGCACATGGGAAGCAAGACCATGGTCCTCCCCACGTGACAGCAGCTTCTTGCCCTTCCATCTGTCTTTCTCCTTCCAATCCTGTCTTCAGGAATAGATGCTTGGACAGCCCAGAAGCCACCCCCGCTCTGTGTCCCCTGACCGCAACTCCGTCTGAAGGGTCCCTTCCCCGGCTGCTTCCTGTGCTCCCCGGGGGGGAGGCTGTCTCACCCTCTTGCTGCCGTGGGGGTGCGGTCTGGCAGTGGACGCGTGGAGAAGCGAGCCCTTCTCTATCTCTGCATCATCTCAAAGGTGCTGTCTGTCACTGCTGCACTGACTGCCAAAGCCCAAGGCCGCTGAGCAGGGGACAGGTGAGTGAGGCACCGGGTGGCACCTTTAGGGACACCCTCCCTCTCAGGGTCAGGCAGGGCTGGGCAGGGCACCCCTGCCGTGTGGTGGCTTGGGCACCGAGCTTGCCCTTCCCCAGCCCTGGCCCCGTGCTGGAGCCTGCTTGTATGAGAGGACGAGGACACCCAGGCACCTCTTCCCAATTCAGGGGTGTCGTGTCAATGGATGATTCTGGATATCTGTCTGACTCCTCAAATCATCACCCTTCCACTACCCCCGATGACTCTCTCTCTCCAGAATTATCCCCTTCTAGATAACTGTCTTCCTGAACCATCCCTTGCCGGGTCAGTGACTCTATTCCAGTGTCTGTGGATCTGAGTGTCAGGCTGTTTGGTCACAGACAAAATAGAAGGGGAGCCCGCCTGGCCTCCTCTGTGTGGCAGACCCACCGTGGGCTTAGTTTCAACTTTGGCCATTGTGCGTTCTTGGATCCGAGAGCCTCTGCACGCAGGTCTGCATTCGCCTTCTTGGGCTGCTAACATAAATACCGCAGGCTGCACTGGTTCAACAAGACGTTCATTTATCACAGTTCTGGAGGCTTGGAAGTCTGGAATCAGGGTTCTGGCCAATTTAGGCTCTGGTGAGAGCTCTTTTCCTGGCTTGCCTTCTCTCTATGTCCTCACATGGCCTGTTCCCCCTGCATGCCCAGGGAGAGAGGGAGAGAGGGGGAGAGAAGGAGAGAGGGAGAGAGAGGAAGAGAGGGAGAGAGAGAGAGAGAACTCTCTGGTGTCACTTCTTATAAGGATACTAATCCTACTGATCAAGGCCCTCCTTTTATGACCTCATTTATCCTTAACTGCATCCTTAGAGGCCCCATCTCCAAATACAGCTACCCTGGTGGTAGGGTTTCAACATATGAACTTGGAGGGGTGCACAATTCTGTCATAACAAGGCCCAAGACAGACTAGGACTGGGAAAGGCCCACACGGATCCTGGCTGGGAACTGTCCTTGCAGAATTACAAGTTCATTTTGAATGTGGAGAAGGTTGAAAGCAGGTGAATACCTGTGTATACAACGACAGACAGAATACAACTACAAATAATCCCAGTGAGGTGGGTTTACCTACCCAGCGATCACGGGAGCCGCATGGGTGAAGAAGACCCAGCTCTGTCCAGTAAAGACTGTGCTGGGGTCAGATAAAATGTGGGGGCTCCAGACCTGAGATCCTGACCTCACAGACCACAAGAGGCCTCTCCTTATCCTTCCAAGTAGGCCTGCGGTCCACCAGATATAAATAGGCATTGTTCTAGGAATTTCACTTAAAAAAGAAAATTTAACAGGCACACAGAGATGTATGTGCAAACAGAATTATAGGTAGAGAGTGACATTCTTTACAGGCTTGTGAAAGCTGCGTTCTGGCCAAAGCACCGTTCATAGAGGACATGTTCACGAACCTGGTGGCTTCCCCATTCCATCCACCTGTGCGCTGGGCCACCTCCCAGCACTAGAACTGGGCCAAGCTCAGTTCTCAAAACTACTTGCTGGGTGAAAAAATGGAGGCAGTGTATGATATATTCTCTCATTTTTTCATAACATTTTATGATAAACACAATCAGAATGAAATCTCTTTTGGCATATTTGTCACAAGTGACCTACATCCAACAAATGCTTTATAAACAAAGCAAATTTGACATATGAGTTTTTTGGGTTGTGAGCGTGTTAGTAATCGCTTACATTTTGATGAAAGAGAATCACTCAAGCTAGCAAGCAGGATGCATCAGGTATTCAATTTCATCTAACTCTCCAACAATCCTCTTTTCCATTGATGTTTATGATTATCTGCTAGTCACCCTGCCCCATCCCTCCTTCTTTGCTTCTTTCTTTACCCATGGTCTTCTTTCCATTCATTCAGTCAATCAATTCAAATATTCATTTACTTTGGGGGTCTCAGTTGGCTCATTCCCAGAAATAACCCCAAGAAGCAGGACAGACCCCTGGCAACAACAAATTTTGTCCATGTCACAGATGTTTTCAATGGGGGCAAATTTTAAGATACACACTGAATTAGCATTTTGTAGCATGTTGTAGGTATTGTGAGGATTGGTCAGAACACATGTAAATGGTTTTTACAAATTGCTTGGTCCAGAGTGAGTCTTTTTTTTATAATAATATTTTGTATTATATTATGTTAGTCACCATACACTATATCCCTGGTTTCTGATGTAAAGTTCCATGATTCATTAGTTGAGTGAGTGTCTTGAAAATCCGCTTCGAGATACGAGGGTACGAATCATGTTTGGAAGGTATTTAGTGGAGTAAAGTGGTTTCATTCACACTTGGGCAACATCATGGTGTCTGTCAAGGGAGCTTTGGGAAGGGTCCCTGAATGTCACATGGTCACAATGTCCTAGAGACCTCTATCCCCTGCATTCCCAGCCAGAGGGCTTTTTTTTTTTTTAAAGATTTTTTTCTTTATTTATTCAACAGAGATAGAGACAGTGAGAGAGGGAACACAAGCAGGGGGAGTGGGAGAGGAAGAAGCAGGCTCATAGCGGAGGAGCCTGACGTGGGTCGATCCCATAACGCCGGGATCACGCCCTGAGCCGAAGGCAGACGCTCAACCGCTGTGCCACCCAGGCGCCCCCAGAGAGCTTTTCTACCTGTACTTCTGCCTGAGGATGGAGAGACCCCTTCTCGCACCTAGGCGGAGTGCTGTGAGTATCAGTGACCATTGGATGGAACCAGTAAATGCAACCAAGTGCGGGACTTCTTTGGAACAAGAGCATGCTCTCTCCCCATGGTCCCCCGTGGCTCCCTGAGGCCCAGGGTTCTCTGCGGGCCGAGGCAAGAAGGGTCCTGCCCACACTGGGGGAGCTCTGGTTGCTCCCTGGGTGGTTGGCTGATGGCTTTTTAATTGGACCTGAGTCTGTTGACATAAAGGAAGAGTCAACAACCATCTCATTTGGAGGGGGCGGAGGGCAAGAGAATTATTCTGCATTTTAATGCTTTCAGGGAGCTCATGTTAGTTTTCCCTCTTAATTTTATTTTCCTTTCTTGTTTGGGCAACCTTGAGAAGCTTAGAAATGGTCTTAAGAGTCCTTATAACAGTGATTTTTTTCCAAGTTAATTTTGGCAGGACAAGAGTTGTTTTAGTCTCACTTTGGTTGATAAATGACACTTGTTTTAATTGCATGTTGTGGAGAATTGATTCAAGATGACTTGTGATGTTTGGAACCACGATGCCTAAAATGGGTCTTGTTTTGACTAGTCAGAAGTAATTCTTGTGTGAGGTAGTGAGACCTTCTAACTGAGATGATGTTACAGGGGTTGTTTGCACCGGCCCGGACCCGGAGACCGGCGCGAGCAGGACTGGAGCCTACAGCCGGGGCGGCAGTCACCCCTCACTGCCTCCTGGATGACACCTTGCTAGGTGTCCTTTTCCTCATCTGTGAAATGGGCAACTGGGCCCCACCCTCGGCTGCTGTGAGGACCTAATGGGATGATGTGTGTAAAGTGTTCGTCCAGGAGCAGGAGCCGGGCCCTTTCACACTAAATTAAAAGCACAGATTCCAAGCAAGCCCAGGATCCATTGTTCACAGAGGCCAGCCTTCCGATCTCCAAGTGCAGAGCCCTTGCTGCGTGAGCCTCCCCGTGCATTCATGACACTGGCTCCCTCCCAGGCCCAAGGGCTGGCTCAGCCGCATGGGATGCATAGGGAGGGTGGTGCTTGACTCCGGTCAGTTGGTGAGAAGACGGGTGCTGCCCTCCAGCCCGTGTGGGCTCGGCCAGTGATGCAGACACACAGCGAGTGATGAGAGCCAGGGTCCAGGTGGAGGGGCATCCCTGCGGCTAGTCTAGCGCCCCCCCCAATGACGTTTGTTGGGGCTGTGCCATGCCCCCAGTTCCCCCTGAGATGCTTGGCAGTCTCATCGGGTCTGCGGGCCGTGAAGGCTGGAGTCTAGGCCGCTCAGCTGCAAAGGCAATGCTGTGTCAGACCCAGCGCATCAAAAATGGAGGCGAGCCCTCTGGGTTTCAATTTTGACCAAGTGAAATGTCAAGCTTGTTTGTTTTTTTTTTTTTTATCAGGAAGTCTTTTAATAGATTTCCACCAGTAGCCCTCAGGTCACAGGAGGAAGTACAGGGCAGGAAGATTAGACCAATACTCTCATTTGGCTTTGCTGGAACCAGTGACATCCACCCTATAAATAGTCGCCCTGTGCAACCTTGAGACTTTTGAAAACCCGCCATCAACCCCACTCAAGGCGCTGGGGGAAATCTCTGCTAACAAAATGTCAGGAGGTTTGCAAGCCTGGAAAAATGTCTCCTTCCCTTCTGGAGCCTGACTGCTTCCTCCTTCGCTGCCACTGGGGAAGGCTCCAGGGCTGGCCGTGTGCCCTGCCAGGTGGGCCTGGGGCAGGGGGCGGGGGGAGCCCGAGAGCTGTCTCCCCGTGAGTCCCTGGGGACCAGCGCTGGGGCGGGGGCGGGGACGGTCCCCGGATCCTCTTTCTCCAGCCCGCACGGGCTTCTTCACCTGAGTACTACCGCAAAACTCAGCTTCAAATTCTTCCAGCCAGAAGTTTGCTCTTCAGGCTCCATTATGTGGTAAGGAGGGGACCCGCGTGTTGTAACGATTTTCCTTCTTTTCCCTGTTCCTCTCGTGGCCGTGGCCATCACAGCCGTAACAAGGGAAGCCTTTTTATTTACTGAAATGTAGCCTACGGTCAAAAGAGCCAACACAATACAAAGGAAGGGGAATAAAACAAACACCTTGGAGCCCAGGCTCCAATTCAAGAAACAGAAGCTTACCTCCGGATTCTTCTCTCTGACCCTGTCCGCCTGCCCGCCTCCCCCTTGAGTTTCATGGTTCCAATCCCCGCTGTCCCTTGCAGGGCTTTGACTGGCTGGTGCAACCATAGCCGCAGGCTGCCGAGCTGTGCGTGCTTGAACACCGTGCAGACGGGCCCGCCTGACTCGGTCTGCTGAGCTCTGCTTCCTCCTTCGGTACCACCCTGCAGGAGCTCACCCCTGCTGCCCTGGGCTGTCCTCCTGTCCTCTCCCTCGCTGGGCCTTTCTTCACCGGGGCTACTGTGGTGCGCCCACAGACAGTTGGCTTGCTCCAGGTTTGTTACAACAAAACTTCTTCTAGAAACCTTCCAGAACCTGTGCCCTGCGGAGATGGGAGGGTTTCTCTGGAGTCCTTACGTCTGGAAGTGGACATGCTGGAGAGTGCACTGCAGCCCGATTCGCCGAAGGCGATTGTGTCCAAATCAGCCACAAGGGTTTCCCGTGGTGCCACCGGCATTGCCAACACTTGCTCTTAGCGGATGTGCTGGTTACTCAGATCTGATGGTTAGATAAATTGTTCTCCTGGACGTTTAATTTGTCCTTCCCTAGGATGGAATATTTTTCATATGATCATTTATTTTATTTTAACTTTGTTTTGTTTTTCTTCTTCTGTGAACTGCCTGTTCACATCTTTTGCTCATTTTTTTTCTTTTAGATTTCTTTGTTTACTTTAAGAATTTACATTTAGTATCTAGATTATAAAATCCAGGTCCTGACTTGCTGTTGTATTCCTTGTAAATATGTTGTCAGTTTTTGGCATGTTCTCCCCCTTTCTGCATAGACTTCCCTTTTGCAAGTTCTTAATTCTAATATAGCCTTAATTCTAATATAAGAGAGCCTTTAGTTCTGGCTCTGTATTTTCTCCTTAAGTGTCAACTTTACAATCTTTTCCTCTTCCTAAAAAATCTTTTTCTACACTAAAATCATAACGATATTCTGTTTATTTGGGGCTATTTTTTTTAAAGTTTCAAATTTATGGCCAATTCCACACACATTCACTGCTGTGACTGAATCCTGCTCTCGGTAGAAAAAAGTCCCAAAGCCAGAACTTTCCCCCTCAGAACTATCTTTTGTATGATATGCTCTTTGGAAATTTTGGAGACATGCTTTACAGCCTGTTACTTGGTCAGATTTTACCGATCATGCCTGTTAATTTGCTGTTCAAATTGTATCCATACTGAAACTTTGGGGTCAGTTTCAATTTGGTCTTCAATTGCTGGGAGAAGTATATCATAATCTCTTACTGTGATGATAGATATTTCAATTTGCCTTATTTAAATTTTTCTTCTTTTTTTTTTTGCTTTTTAAATTTTGGAGCTGTTCTATTACGTTTATGGGTGGTTAAATTTGTGTATATTCTTGAGAACTTAAATGGTTTCAATACCCACTGATGAATTCTTCATTAATATTGTCTTTTTCCTTAACATCTATTTTGCTTCAGTTAACATGGTCACACCTGCTTTATTTATTTATTTATATTTAAATTCAATTATCCAACCTTTAGTACATCATTAGTTTTTGCTGGAGTATTGAATGACTCATTAGTTGTGTGTAACATCCCATGCTCATCACATCACGTGCCCTCCTTAATACCCATCACCCGGGTACCCCATCCCCCCACTCACCTCCCTTCTGTAACCCTCAGTCTGTTTCCTTGAGTTAAGAGTCTCTGTTTAGGTCAGTCTCTGGCCATTTCCTTCTTTTTCTGTTTTATTTCCAAACTTTCTGGATGCTTCTTTTTTTTTTTTTTTGGATGTCTAGTTTTAAGAGCGTATTGAAGTATTGTATTAGAGCTAATCTGACAATCTGTTTTTAAGCTAGACAGTCATATTTTTAAAAATTTTAAAAAGATTTTATTTATTTATTTATTTATTTATTTAGACCCTGCACGAGTGGGGGAGGGGCAGAGGGAGAAGGAGAAAGAGAACATTAAGCAGACTCCATGCTGAGTGTAGAGCCTGATGGAGGGCTGGATCTCACAACCTTGAAATCATGACCTGAGCTGAAATCAAGAGTCAGACGCTTAACTGACTGAGCTGCTCAGAAGCCCCCAGAGGGTCATATTTTTTAATGATTTTATATACATTTGGATTTATTTCTGCCATGTACTTTCTATTCTTGATCTTTTATCCCCCTTTGTTTCTTTGTTTAAATTCATTTTCTCCTTTTATTTTTGTCCTTGACAAGTTTGGAAATTGCATACTTTATTTAAATTCTTTTAGCGGTTTCCATGGGATTTAAGAATTTTTTACTCGACTAACTCCAAATTAAACACATCTTTCTTGTCTTTCTAGACAACATAAGACACTTAAAATTTTTTTAGGGTTAATTACCTCCGTCTTGAGTCATCTGCTCTCTGGCATTTTATATGTTCTGATATTTTATTTCTGTATTTTGTTTCTTAATGGAAGCTAGACCTTGTTATCCTCATTTCAAAAGGGCAACATTTGCTTTGATTTATCATGTTTACCATTTTCTGTTTTCCATGTCTGCTTGCACCCCAGATATTCCATTCAAATTGTTTTTTCCCAGCTGTAGTAAACCCTCTCTCATTTTATGTTTGCTGGAAAAATACCTTTCTACAGTCTTCTTTAAGACAGGGACTCTGGGCAGTTGACTGAGGTTGGCAGAAACTTTCACTACTTTGAAGAGAATCCACTGTGCCCTGCTTCCCATTGTTATTTTTGAGAAATCAGCTTTCAGTCTGGATGACTTTCCTTCACAGACACTTTGTCTTCTGTCTTCACCTGGTGGTAAACTTCTCGGCATCTGATGGTAGGAAAATGTCTTTGTTTGCCCTCTTTCTTGAAAGATAGTATTTTGGGGCATTCAATTTTAGGTTGAGAATTCCTTTTTAGTTCTGGCTGTATTGAAGTTCTCCTCTTTGTCTTTGGTGTTCTGCAAAGTCTCCATGGGGTATCTAGTGTGGATTTTTATATATCCTATGTGGTATCTATCGAACTTCCTTAATGACTTTTGTCTTTTACTTTCTCTGGAAAATGGACAGTCATTATCCTTTCAAATATCGCTTCTTACTCATTGTTATTTTATTCTTCTAGTACCAGATAGAGGTATATTGGGTTTTCCTACTCCATAGTTCATGTCTCCAACATTTGTTTTAATTTCATATCTCATTGTTTATCTCTGCTGTATTCTGGATAATTTCTTTAGATACCTCATTCAGCTGAGTCCTCTTTTTGTTAACTCTAATATTTGTCTAACATATAATAATTAAATATACATTGGTTTTTCTTCTCTTAATAATAACATAATTACATATTTAAATACAATAATTACATATTTATTTCTATATGCTTCTTTTACTATCTGCCCAGTTATGCGGTTATTTTGAAAGTCTCTTGCTCTTTTGTCATACTTTTATATTCTTTCTTTTTGCCTTATTAAATAAGTTGTTATTTATTTTGGTGATTTAATCATCTGAGGACCTTGTGAAATTTATTATGTTGGTTGCTCCATTTTCTTTCCGTTATATCTGGCTCATAGTGTCGGTTTCCCCATATGCTTCCTGATTTTTTTTCTTAGTTATGAACTGATGATCATTAGAACTTTATCTGTGGAAATTATTGAGGTTTTTATTAAAGATATATCACTCTAGACAGACCTCATGACTTCATCCAGGCTCCTGAGTGCACAATCAACTCAGGGCCACTTTATTATGATGATTTTTTCATTTGCATTTTGAAATAATTTTAGACCTGTTTAAACGTTGTGAAAATAGTACAGAACTTCTGTGCCCCTTTCACCCAACTTCCCTTAATTTTAACATCTACATACTTATAGTGTAATTATCAAAATCAGGAAATGAACATGATTATAGTACCTTTAATTAAGCTACAGATCTTATCCACATTTCTCCAGCTTCCCACGCATGCCCTATTTCTTCTGTTCCAGTACCCCAGCCAGGTTACTGCACTGTATGCATTTCCTGGGGCCCGTTAGCCTCCCAAATCTGTGTCAGGTGCTCAGAGTTTATCTTTCATGACCTGACACTTCTGGAGAATGCTGGTTATTTTGTGAATGTCTTTCAATTCATGTTTGTCCGGTGCTTTCTCATGATTACACTGAACTTATGGTCGTTCTGCTAGAATACCATAGAAATGATGTTGTGCCTTTCTCAGGCATCACATCACAGTGTTGAAAACAAAATTCCAAATTTGGGGTTACTGGGGCGTATGGGAACATGAATTAGAGCCCCATACCTGGGGGAAGGCTAGTTTGTGGTTATGGGCTCTCAGCAAAGACTTGGGTTTGTTTGCGCAGAGCCTGACCTTAGAGAAGAATGGTTCACTACTGCTTTTCTCTTGGGGAGTTTCCCCCACCTCCTTTCACCTTCTAATTACAGGTGTAAGCGTTTGTAGTTCTATTACATGGATACAGATCTGCTTTTGCACCTCATGGTGACAAAGGCTTTATCTCTTTTCCCTGCACATGTTCTATTAATGAAAACTCCAAATCTGTAGGGACGAGCAGATGTGCTCAGACTTGGTAATATCTCTGAACTCACCTTGTCTTATTGATTTTAGCTTCTGTGAATCATCCTATGTTTGTTGGTGTACATTAAAAAAATTCATATATATATATATATGTATATGAAATTTGTTTTATATTATTTATCCCTTTAGAAATTCTGTGTCAGGAAGCTTCTGAAGTCACCTGATCCACCATATAATAAATATTAACTGAAGAAATTAGTAAACAAGGAAATTAAAAAATAAGTCTATTATAGACACTTATCCCCAGCAAATACTCAGAGATGTCACCAATATTTTGTACAAAGATGTTCAATGCAGTATTATTTATAATAGGGAAACACTGGGAAAAAATTAACTGAAAGCAATGGTTAAATAAACTAGGGCATTAATTTGATAAAGTATTTGATGAGGTCTTATGCAACCATTGAAATTGAGTTTTGAATCTTTACAGGTGTAACATGGTGTAGACAGGTGAGCTTAAACATGCTCACAAAGAGGGGTGGAGAGAAGCCTCAGAGGGGAATGTGTCAGAAGCTCAGGGTTTCTTCATGATCCACATATATTTCTGTGCTTTCGAAATTGTCTACATTGGTATGTATTTGTAACTTTCATAATCAGAGAAAATAAAAGAAGGGAGGAAATGAAATTTCAAGCTGCACACATTTAGTAAGTGTTTATTGAACCTGCATATGCGTAAGTATTGTGTGTGAGCAGAGTGGTATGTTCGGCCAGTCAGTTTCAGTCCATGTTGTGGGTCCAAGCAGCCTGGCTGCACCCCTGAGGGAGCCAGCACTGGCTCTGCAGCTGGGGGCTGCCCCTGTCTTAGGCAGGTCACTTCCTCTTCTGGACCAGCCTGCCTTCCTCTGCATGGGGTTCTCTCTAGGTCCTATTTCCATTTTGTGATTCCAAAAGTACAGTTGTCATTACTTTTACCAGTGACATTTTGTGTTGAGTATAAAATGAGGCTTTCATAAGACTCGACTTCTTCCTTCAGAGTAGTCTTTTGGGGTTTCAGAAATTGCAGCATTTAGTTGGACATGCTCAGTCCAGGGTGACTCCTTTCACTGAACCATAGTTTGGGTTTGTGAGTCAACTTGTCCAACACGAGAACTTCACCGTAAGATGACATCTAGATGTCATCACTATTCTAAACATTATTCACTTAAAAACTGGGGAGTGATGGAGAGGAAGAGCAGATCCTTGGGGACCCTGCCATCTCAGAGTTCTGGTGGTCACATAAAGGAACACATCTCACTTACAGAGGTTTCTAGAAATCTGTATGGCTCCATAGAATGAGTTTCAAAGGCTTCATGTCTTTTAAGAAATGTCATTTGGATCTAATACAGCAAAATACTAACATATACTAAATTTTGATAGTGGACACAGGTGTGTTACTTTCTGTATGTTTGAAATATGCTATAAATAAAACAAAAACGTGTTAAAATTGAAAAGAGAAATCTACTTGATGTAGATCCCCCCAAACTTGAAGGTCCCCATCTGCTGAATGTCACTGTGCCATGCAGTAAGAGGGCAAAGGCAACCGAGCTTGAGATATGAGTATTCTCATGATGAACGACCGCACTCAATGATCCTAAGTGGTGGATGGGGCATGGGGGCTGCAGAGGGCCGCTATCTGTGGCACCCAGAAGGGAACAGGAAGGCCACAGGGAGTGGCCCTGCTCCGTCTGTGGATTGAGGCCTGCGAGTCCCTGCTGGTAGATGTGGCGGTGACTCTGCGGTCTATGTCCACGTCTCGTTGCATCCATGCTGCCTCCCAGCCTCTCCTGGCAGCTGAATCCCCAGAGGCATCATGTGTCTCATTCACCGAGCTCCCCTTCGCTCTCCCGGTCCTTTTATCTGGGCGGTGGAGAGGAGGGTTATTAATTTCTGACTTCTCTTTTAAATTCTCTTGCGTGTCTCTCAGAAGGGCCGCTATCTGTGGCACCCAGAAGGGAACAGGAAGGCCACAGGGAGTGGCCCTGCTCCGTCTGTGGATTGAGGCCTGCGAGTCCCTGCTGGTAGATGTGGCGGTGACTCTGCGGTCTATGTCCACGTCTCGTTGCATCCATGCTGCCTCCCAGCCTCTCCTGGCAGCTGAATCCCCAGAGGCATCATGTGTCTCATTCACCGAGCTCCCCTTCGCTCTCCCGGTCCTTTTATCTGGGCGGTGGAGAGGAGGGTTATTAATTTCTGACTTCTCTTTTAAATTCTCTTGCGTGTCTCTCAGAAGGGATTATTTGCCTCCTTTAAAAATATGTATTATTTGTATACAGTGGAAGATATTTGCTTGTGTGCTTTTGATATAAAAGTATTGAAGGGGTTTGATCTGGCCTTGCAAGTGCTTCTGATGAATCTTAACCTCATATTATCATCAAAGCGTGGAGTTAAGTGGAAGGAGTAGGAAGCGCACTAGACGGAGCGAAGAGATCTGCTGTCTTTGTTTCAGGCAGAAGTACTTCTGAGCTGGAATTTATCAGAAGCTGCATTTGTGGATTGTGCTACCGGCACTTTCACTATAAAAGAAAAAAAGAAGCAAACAGGTGGTATGCCTACAATTTCTGACCACTTCTGCCCACCTGGACCTCTCTACTCTCACAAATAAAAGTACTTGTGAGAGATGGCATCTTTCCCCAGACTGTACGTCACCACCTTCTGACGAGGACAAAGAATGGGCACATGGTACACTGTCAGGAAATGCCCACTGTTAACCATCATGATAGAGTTTCGATCTAGAAATGCAGAAAATATTATTTTCCTGAGAACATGACCCTTATCAGACAGTTACTACTTGACTAATTGGTTCTATGTCAGTACAAAGTTGGCTTCTTGGCTAATCTTGGTCCTAAAACATGTGGTTGTCCGTTGTTTACATGTCTCCTTTGATTGGCATCACCCGTGTCCTAAATAATTGTAGTTTTATTCAAGTCGATATCGTCTGTACTTATCATGCACTGAGCGGAAACTTTGGTGGGACTGTTAGGATAATTGGGCATTGGGGATTATTAGAAGTCTTTATTATGTGGAAATGCCCAAACAGCATCTGCTCCAACATTCCTGTTACTCAGGGCAGCTTTGTAGTTACCTCGTCCTCGGGGACCTTTCAAAACAAGAAACAAAGAAATTCAATATAAGCTGCACTTGGTGTAAAGCCCGTTAAACCCATCAAGTGAGTGTGGCCTGGGTCTGAGTTAGCCTAAGCCTTGGTGAAGAGGGAAGGACTCAGCCCAGGCGCTCTCCCCAGTCTGAATAAAAACACTAATCCCAGCACCTCCGTTCTTTCTACTTCCGGCAGCAAGTGTGATTTAAGAACACTGTGCTTACTGAGGCCAGTGGTTCTTCAACTAAACGGATCTCTGACTCTCAACACATGCTTTTTAGTCCTGGGGCTTAGCTCCTCCTAGCTCGTCAATACTTTTTGTATGGCTTTTCTATGACTTTGCACCCAGGTCACTCTTGAAATGCAGCATGCGTTCCCAAGAAAAGGACAACTTCTGGTGCAATGTGGAGAGGACGGGTCTTGCCAGCAGATGGGTTAGGGGCTGCCACCAGGAAGGGGCTGCCACCTACGATGCTGTCACCACGCTCCAGACAGCAGTGGAGCCTGAGTCAGCACCTACATGGCCCCTGGCTCTGGCCCTTGTGCATGTCCCGTAGAGGATGTAGCATGGCGTGAGCTGTGTGCAGTGGTGGGGCATGGATTAGCAGCTCTGAAGGAACTGATGTGGGGCCGTGGATGTGGTGTGGGGGACCTGGGGGGCAGGTCCTATAAGGAAGACAAGTGACCCAGGTTGGAGGCCTCACAGATTCCAGGGGGAGTTGGATGTGGGTTGAAGCTCCTTTCTCATGGGTTCCAGGACATTCGGTCCTTCCCACTCTGCTCCCCATCGTCACAGCCATCTTTCAATCCAACCACCCGGTGGGGGACCTTGCTCTCAGCACCAGATGCCAAAGAACGTTTTAGCAGCTCCCATGATGACAGCAAATCAAATTTCTATACAAAATCCCCAATTCTGCGTTGTTTCCAGTAGTCTGTTTGACCTCCGATTTACATAATGTGTGTGTGTGTGTGTGTGTGTGTGTGTGTGTGTGTCTTGTATGGCGGTACAGGACTTTTCTGATTTCTTTCAGATTTTTCTTTTCAACTTTCATCTTGATTTTTGTGGAGATTCTAAGAAAAGTCCTGAGAATCTATCTTTCCCTCCACTTCCAGATCCCAGGCTAATCTGTCCACCACCCCTGAGCCAAAGAAATCGCAGTGCACAGGCCAACAGTCAGAACAAGGAATATACCTATTCCCTGATTTTTCTTTTCATGGACATGGGCCTGAACCAAAGAACAAAACAAAAACAAAAACCAACCAAATCAGGAAATAAATTGAAGAAAAAAATAGACACTGTTACACCAGAAATTAGTGGCCTATAAAATGAAGAACCAAAACACCAAGAGACAGGACACAAAGGGGGGGATTGCTAAAGAGAGTTGCAAGAAGGATCTGAGAGCTCTGTTATAACATGACTGGTGTCCCAGAGGCAGGAAAGAGATGTATTGGAAAAATAATTAAACAAATAATAGACAAGAATTTCCAAGCTAAGGAGGTACCCCATCAGTAGATTGAAATGTCTAACCAACTAATACATTTAAACATCCCTAAAATAAGAGAAAATAATGGAATAAGTTTTCAGGCACAAACACCCAGTTATTAACAAAACAAGGACAGGTTTGCTGTTAGTTTTCTCAAGAATCAACAATGCAAGTAAAACATAGTGAAACACTGCAAATTACAGTAACATCAATTACAGAGGGCTCAGGACAAGGACTGCACACCGGGATTTCTACACCCAGCCAAGCTATCACTGACCCAACAAGGTGAAAGATACTATAGATCAGTATGTATGTTGAGAATACACAGACTAGGAATTGGCCTGGGCAGATAGTGGCAAAGACTCTGAATAGAACGCAGTGTGCCCGGGTCAGATGTGGGAGGGGAAGAATTAGACAGGACTGCTTCAGGCTGAGCCCAAGGGGCCGCTCTCTCTCTCTCTCTCTCTCTCTCTCTCTCTCTCGATGGTTATATACCACCTCGGAACATGTAATTGTACGCCAAGTTACGTTTCTTGAAATAGAAGAGACATACATCCAGGGGAAATTCTTACAGTGATCTAAAATAAAATCTAACTTTAACCCTCTGAGCAAATCCAGGAGTAATTATGTTCCCAAGAGAACATCTTAGGGCAGAGGGTGGGTGGTGCTGAAGTAAAACCATTCCAAACGTGTCAACCTAACATTTCATCTGAGTCGGGCCTGGGGTGGGGGTGGGGGTGGGGGTGGGAATATAGAATAACTTGATGCAGTGAATGGTTTTCTCATTGTCACATCGTAAAGAAACACGTGTTTCATTGAGTGTGAGGAAAGCACCGATAAGTATAAGGGGAGGAAGAACAAATAGAACTCCCAGGTTGTTGGGAGGCGAAGGTGTTAGACCATCAAGGAAATCAGGGTGGGGGGAGGAAGCGAAAGTGAGTAAAATAATTAATCAAGTAAAATTGAAGGGATAAAACCAAGCATATGGACCCAACAACAATTGTGAGGGAACCGGTTCTTCCATTGAAAAGCAGAGACTGTCAATGAGGTTAGGGATGAATTCCAGCTTTGTGTTGTGAACAAGATTGTGTCTTTTCCTGCCTTCAGTACCATCAGAGCACGTCCAGTGTGGTAGACGCTCAAATGGTCTTTTAACGACTAAGACAATGCATGGCACCATCTCAAAAGTTACAGCTTAGAGAGGCAAAGAAATGGAACTGATACGTTTTAGAAAGGTTTCCAGCAGTAAGATTAATATAAGATAGTTTCTGCTTAATCCTCAATTGACAGGTTAATCCGATAGTTGGAAGGCCCTGCTCTCCTTAGCATTTTATTCATGGAAATTGACTCCATGTAAAAGAGTACATTCTATCATTAATAACATCTCACAAGGTTTTTGTTTTGTTTACTGGAAAGACAAGGGGTAGAGAAAGGCCTGGACACGTGACTCCTTCTACACAGACAATAACCCCATGTCCAGTTACTTCAGTCTCTGGTGCATTTTGCTTGCTTTGCAAGCCTGTCTCGTTGCGTTCAGGTGCCTTCACCAGCTTGGGGTCCTTGGGGTGATAGCCAGCCTCTTGCAGAGGATTACTCTGGAGGGATTCTCATGCTTGCCTGGACCCCTCGGAGTTCCTTTCTCCTGCTATGGGGCCTGGGATGAGCTGCACATGCCAGCTCAGAGCTGCTCTCAGGGCGGCTGCATGCTCCTGGCCTCTCCTGGTGTGCACGCACTGGGAAGCCTCTGTCACCACAGATGCCCCGCCAGCAAAGGCATGGGGAGGGAAAATGTGACTCTGTCCCTGTGCTCCTTTCCCAAGCCTGATATTATCCCCTCTTCCTCCCACACAGGAGGGAAATGAATGACTCTCCCTCTCTTGTTCAGCTGCTCCCGATCCAAGCCCACCACGATTCTCCAGGGAGCGAATGGTGCTCCCTCTGGCCCACCTGGCCACGTGTGGGCCACAAGATGTCCACACCAGCCATGTGCAGTGGGGAGGACACAGCAGCAGGAGCTTGCCTTTTCCTGGCAGCAGGCCACTCGCTGTTGGCTCCAGAACGGCCTTATAAACGGCAGTGATCTGTGATTGACAAGCATCTGCGGCCGGAGAAGAGACAAACGGGCTGTTATTGCCTCTTTACTATTTCACTTTGGAGATGTTTCCCCAGTGCACTGTTCTGGAAAAAAATTTCCACATAAGCAAATTATTAGTTTCACCAGCCCTCCTCGTAAATGCTTTCCCGTCTCCTCCAAAAAAATGTATCTATATGAAGCAAGGGGCAGTTTAGGATTTGGAAGAAAGTAGTGCTGCCAGATACCATTATTTCATTCAGATTTTTCTTTTCAACTTTCATCTTGATTTTTGTGGAGATTCTAAGAAAAGTCCTGAGAATCTATCTTTCCCTCCACTTCCAGATCCCAGGCTAATCTGTCCACCACCCCTGAGCCAAAGAAATCGCAGTGCACAGGCCAACAGTCAGAACAAGGAATATACCTATTCCCTGATTTTTCTTTTCATGGACATGGGCCTGAACCAAAGAACAAAACAAAAACAAAAACCAACCAAATCAGGAAATAAATTGAAGAAAAAAATAGACACTGTTACACCAGAAATTAGTGGCCTATAAAATGAAGAACCAAAACACCAAGAGACAGGACACAAAGGGGGGGATTGCTAAAGAGAGTTGCAAGAAGGATCTGAGAGCTCTGTTATAACATGACTGGTGTCCCAGAGGCAGGAAAGAGATGTATTGGAAAAATAATTAAACAAATAATAGACAAGAATTTCCAAGCTAAGGAGGTACCCCATCAGTAGATTGAAATGTCTAACCAACTAATACATTTAAACATCCCTAAAATAAGAGAAAATAATGGAATAAGTTTTCAGGCACAAACACCCAGTTATTAACAAAACAAGGACAGGTTTGCTGTTAGTTTTCTCAAGAATCAACAATGCAAGTAAAACATAGTGAAACACTGCAAATTACAGTAACATCAATTACAGAGGGCTCAGGACAAGGACTGCACACCAGGATTTCTACACCCAGCCAAGCTATCACTGACCCAACAAGGTGAAAGATACTATAGATCAGTATGTATGTTGAGAATACACAGACTAGGAATTGGCCTGGGCAGATAGTGGCAAAGACTCTGAATAGAACGCAGTGTGCCCGGGTCAGATGTGGGAGGGGAAGAATTAGACAGGACTGCTTCAGGCTGAGCCCAAGGGGCCGCTCTCTCTCTCTCTCTCTCTCTCTCTCTCTCTCTCGATGGTTATATACCACCTCGGAACATGTAATTGTACGCCAAGTTACGTTTCTTGAAATAGAAGAGACATACATCCAGGGGAAATTCTTACAGTGATCTAAAATAAAATCTAACTTTAACCCTCTGAGCAAATCCAGGAGTAATTATGTTCCCAAGAGAACATCTTAGGGCAGAGGGTGGGTGGTGCTGAAGTAAAACCATTCCAAACGTGTCAACCTAACATTTCATCTGAGTCGGGCCTGGGGTGGGGGTGGGGGTGGAAAAAAAAAAAAAAAAAAAAAAAAAAAAAAAAAAAAAAAAAAAAAAAATTGGCTGGAGTGCTGGGGGTGCCTGCAAAGGAGAACCATGGCTCTGAATGTGCAAACACGAGACACGACAGGAAAATAAACACAGCGTGGTCCACGTGTGGGGCCTTGTCTTGTTAAAAAATCATCCAAATCATACCTGTTAGTAGAGACTCTCAGAAATGCCCCAGCGCTCTGGACCCGGCCTCACCTCATATGTCTGCATTCACCTCTTTAGCGCTTCCCGAGCTNGAGGGAAAATGTGACTCTGTCCCTGTGCTCCTTTCCCAAGCCTGATATTATCCCCTCTTCCTCCCACACAGGAGGGAAATGAATGACTCTCCCTCTCTTGTTCAGCTGCTCCCGATCCAAGCCCACCACGATTCTCCAGGGAGCGAATGGTGCTCCCTCTGGCCCACCTGGCCACGTGTGGGCCACAAGATGTCCACACCAGCCATGTGCAGTGGGGAGGACACAGCAGCAGGAGCTTGCCTTTTCCTGGCAGCAGGCCACTCGCTGTTGGCTCCAGAACGGCCTTATAAACGGCAGTGATCTGTGATTGACAAGCATCTGCGGCCGGAGAAGAGACAAACGGGCTGTTATTGCCTCTTTACTATTTCACTTTGGAGATGTTTCCCCAGTGCACTGTTCTGGAAAAAAATTTCCACATAAGCAAATTATTAGTTTCACCAGCCCTCCTCGTAAATGCTTTCCCGTCTCCTCCAAAAAAATGTATCTATATGAAGCAAGGGGCAGTTTAGGATTTGGAAGAAAGTAGTGCTGCCAGATAATATTATTTCATTCAAAATTGTAGTGGTGATCTGTTGGCTTCTTCCATTCCCCCTAGCTGCCCCCTTGCGCTTGTCCCCCGGTCATGAGCTCGGAGACCATGGAAATTTCCAAACAACAGCAGATAATAATAATTTCCCATATGTTTCTAGAGTCCTCCTGTCCTCTTTGGGAGACAGCAGCCCCCCACACTGCCGTTCTCCAGAGCAGGGCTCTCCCCAGACCTGCCTCACAGACAGAGCACAGTCCCCGGAGCTGGTAGTGTCCTCCCAGGAGCCATGCCTGCCCTGGCAGCTTTGTTGGGAAGGCCACGCCTCACTGCGAGGAATATTCCATACCCGAGGACCATCACAGAGCTCGGCGAGGCTGCCCACCCTGTTGAGCAAGCGAGGGAAAGCATCCATTCCCTTCCTGAATTGGTGGAAGAGGGGCCAGTATTTGGCATGGGAGGGGAGCTTGACTCCATTCTAATTCATCAAGAAATGCTAACGGGGGAAAGGAAAGTTATCCAAACAAAGTCCTTTGTTAATTTGTTACCCTAAGCATTGCTTTTGCCAGAGATAGAGGGACGGGCTTCAAGGTTTTGAAATAAGACAAGAACCAGTTATGGTTTGCGAGCTCTGGAAGGTGCAGAGGCTGGTATCACACAAACCCCTCCGTTCCTGATGCATCACATCCCTTCTCTGGGAAAGACTCCCCCTTTACTTACTACATTTCCCCTCATGTCCGCTTTCCCTGCCCGTATCCCCTCACCCCACACCCATGCAGCGGGGGAGCTATGCACCATTCTATTGTCCTGTGGCTTTGCAAAGGCCAGTCTTGGTGTCTTGGGTGAATGTAGTTTTGAAAGCACTGCTCACTGCATTGCTGGTGGGAATGTTGGATGGTCGAGCTCCTGCGGAACACCATATGACAATTCCCACAATATATGGTGACCTCAATTCCCAGAGCATCTAGTGATTCCATTTCGGGGTACATACACACAAGAATTGAAGGAAGGTCCCCGGCAGATCTTTGCAAACCTATGATCCTAACGTAACAGCATTGCTCACCATAGCCGGAGGGTGGAGGCAGCCCACATGTCTGTGAACAGGTGAATGGAGGAACAAAACGTGCTCTATCGCAATGGAAGGTCGTAACTGAATCTGAAAAAGTAAACTCTGGCACACTACCACACAGGTGAACTTGAAGACATTGTACTCAGTGAAATAGGCCAGTCACAAAACAATAAATGCCGTAAGACTCCACTTGCACAGGGCACCTGGAACAGTCAAATTCAGAGAGACAGAAAGTAGCATGGTGGTTTCCAGGTTCCGCGGGGAGAGCGGAACGGGCGGGTGTGGTTGAATGCGCACAGAGCTCCTTTGGGAAAATGAGAAAGTTCTGGAGGTGGGTGGTCAACATACTTAATGCCCCAGAACTACACATGGTTGGTTAAAATCATAAATTTTATTTATTTAACTACAGTCAGCTTCTTAAACCAAGATACTAATGGTAAAACGCTATTAATCTCATTCTGTTCCTCGCGGTTTCCCTCCTCACTCGACTTGAGAGATCTCTCTGTATTACGGAATGTTCTTGCAGTCCGAGGCTTCTGACTGCTGCCTGCTTACTTTTCTGAGGTGCGCGGTGCCAACATTTTACTGATCTTTCCCCAAAGCATCAAAGTTCAGAATCCCTCTGACTCCAGGTCATCACATAGGATGCTGTNCCGCATAGGATGCTGTGGGGGACATTCCCGTGAGGTCTCCGGTTTTCTCTACTCTGTTTCCGGGAGCGGAATTGCTGGTCAGATGGTATCTACCTGCTGGATTTAACCCGGGGGTGCCAGTCTACACTCCAAAACAGGGTGAGAGCCCCGGGGCCACGTCAGGGCAAAGCATTGCCTTTTTGCTGTGGACCCGCCGACACCTGTCAGTCCAGCTTGCAGATTCTTGCCTGTCTGCCGGATGCAGAGTGAGATCTTGCAGCTTTCACTGCCAGTTCTCCAATTATTGATGAACTTGGTCATCGTTCTGTCTTCTCGGCCTTTCAGGGTTCTTCTCCCTGTGATGGGCCTCTTCACGTTCTCTGCTTCCCTGTGCATGGTGTTTTTCTTTTTGATTTATAGGCATTTCTTGCATTTTCTAGATAGTATAGTCTCTCTTTGCTTTTAGATGTTGCAAATATATTATCTCAATCTGTTATCTGTTTCTAACTTTGTCCATGTGTTTTTCATTAAAATCAATCTCTATTTAGTGTGATAAATTCAACCTATTTTCCCTTTGATTAGATCATTTGTTTCCAATCTGTCCTGCCTCATGAAAATGTATTTTAACATATAAATTTTATTTTACATACTATTCTAGATATGTCCACACATTTTAAAATACAATGTTTTCATATCACCCAGCCCTGCATATTTCACAATTTCCTTTACAATTTCTATTTTAGCAGAATATATAATGTTGAGATTTTAGAAATAAAGGTAGTGTTGGGGGTGTGCTTTTTAATTAATTTCGGGTCTTATTCACTGTAGTGGGAGAATGTAGTTTATGACAACAGGCTCCTCATTCAGGGTCTAACACTCCGAGTCTGTGGCTCTTCCCTACTCACTCAGAAACAGTGTTCCTCTAACATTCTGTGGTGAAGGACCAGGGGCTGTTGTTTTGTTTGGGTTTTGTTTGTTTTTGTTAATTTCCAGTCTGTCACAGACCATTATTTTCTAAAATCTGATATAATGAGACACTCGAAAATTGATCATGTAATTAGGTGTCTCAGCAATACCAAATTATTGTAAGAGTTTTTGAACACTCTTACTTTTTGCAGATGGGAAAGTGACAGTGATGGTCAGGCATAAGGTAGCCAGGAATGCGCGCTTCCTCTCTTTGCTAGGCTCATAGCAACAGACAAAATCACTTGAGCTCATTAAGTGAATTATTCAAACGACCTCTCTATCTTTATTTTTGTCTCTTTCAGGTGAAGAGAGGGTACAAAATCTCCAGCTACTACTATTTATACATCTGTTTATTGACTCAATTTGCCAGTCATTTTGCATATTTTGATTATATATTGCTAAGGACATGTCTGTTCATGGTGGTAATATGCTATTTTTACTAATAGAACATTCCTCATTTTCCCATCAGATAACAATGTCTGGATATTTCTTTAGTCAATATTAAAATTATCATTACAGCTTTTTTATGGGTAACATGTCCCTGGTATGAATTTTTCTAATCTTCTGCTTAACTTTTCTTGATTCTTTTGGGGGGGAAGGGTTATTATTTTTCAAAATACAATCTGGATTTCTTGGTTTTTCTGTTGCTGAGTTTCACACACTTTGATCGATTGTAATTACTGTTCTATTAGGGTTTATTTCTACCCTCAACTCATGTTTCCAATTTACTATACTTTTTTATTTTTTATTCTTCTTTCATGTCCTTTATTGGACAGACCAGGTTTAAATTACAAGTTAGAATTGCAGATTTTATTTTTCGTTCTTATAGTGGTTTCCTAAAATTAGAAACCCATAATTATGTTTATTAACTTTTATTGCTATGTCTGAATTGAGGTAAATATTAACTTCCAATAAAATGCATAAGCTTAAGCCTTTAGTTTGATGAGTCCTGGCAACTGCGCACGCTTCTGTAACCACCACCTCAAATAAGAACATCAGCTTTCCTCCCTTCAAGATCCCTTCAAGCCCGTTTCTGCTATCCCCTAGAGATGACGATGTTCTGACCCCTTACGTGCCTTCGCCTGTGCTCCTGATTAAAGGCATTATACAGGTCTTGGGTGTATGACTTCTACTGTCTACTATAATTGTTTTGAGATCATTCATATTTGCAGTTATCTGTGTTTTATTCCGTTCTATTGCTAAATAGCACTCTGGTCTATGAATATATGAATATGCCATGATTTAAAAAAATCCATTCTTCTCTCGATGGGCATTTTGGTTATTTCCAGTTTGAGCTATCATGAATAAAGCTGCTATAAACATTCCTGTATGGCTTTTTGTTTATGGTCCTAAGTTTTCCGCTTTTCTGAGTAAATACCCACCAGTGGAACTGTGGGTCATGGGATATAAGCATGCATAATTTTTTAAGAAATGGGCAAACAGTCCCCCAAGTATTTGCCATTTTGCACTTCCCCTGGCCATGCACAGGATGGCCAGTGGCTCCACTTCTGTGGCAACATGTGGACTCTCAGTCCTCTGAACCCATCTCAGTGAGGGTGAAATTATATCCCGTCACAATTTCCATTGTCATCACCTTGGTGACTAATGATATCACCATCTTTTTATGGGCTAATCAGCTATTCATATGCCTGCTTTTATTACATGCCTGTTTTTTTTAATAGTTTATTTATTTCTTTATTTGAGAGACAGAGAGAGAGAGAGAAAGAGAGCGTGCATAAGCAGGGGAGGAGGCAGAGGGAGAGGGAGAAGCAGACTCCCCGCTGAGCAGGGAGCCCGTTGTGAGACTCGATCCCNCGCCTGCTTTTATTACATGCCTGTTTTTTTAAATAGTTTATTTATTTCTTTATTTGAGAGACAGAGAGAGAGAGAGAAAGAGAGCGTGCATAAGCAGGGGGAGGAGGCAGAGGGAGAGGGAGAAGCAGACTCCCCGCTGAGCAGGGAGCCCGTTGTGAGACTCGATCCCAGGACCCTGGGATCATGAACTGAGCTGAAGGCAGATGCTTAACTGACTGAGCCACCCAGGCCCCCTGTTACATGCCTGTTTAAATCGTTTGTCTAATTTAAAAAATTGGGCTGTCTTTTTATTGTTGAACTTCCAAAATTTTTATGTAAACTCATCAGATGCACGTACTACCCATATTTTTTTCCCAATCTGTGATATGTTGATTTACTGTTTTAATCTCTTTCGATCAGCAGAAATTTTTAATTTTGATGAAGTTGATGTAATTATTTTTATTTTTGGTGGGTTCTACTTTCCTGTCCTGTCCTGGAAATCTATGGCTACCTCAATACTGTGAACATATGCTGTTATGTGTTTTCCTAGAAATGTTATGGGCTTTAATTTCACATTTCGGTCTATGATTCATGTTTGTCTATGGAATGAGATGGGACACAGGCTCCCTCATGTTTTTCCAGATGGCTACCTACTGTTCCAAAAATACGACCGCGGATGTGACTGTGTGTTTTGGTCTACCTTGTCTGTAGATCTGGTTGTCCATCCTCACGCCAGTACCATCTGTCTTGTAGCTCTATCTTGAAAGCACACAGTACTCATTCTCCATATTTGCTTTTCTTTTTTGAGATTGTTCTCATCACTCTGCATTCCTTACATTTCCCTCTAGATTGTAGGATCAGCTTAGCTCTTTCTTTAAAGAGAGCCTTCTGGGATTTCGGCAGTGTTTGCATCGGATCTATAGACCAACTTGAGGAATACTGATGTCTTAACCAATTTAATGTCCTGTCTTCTTTCAAACATCCCGAGAAGCTTGAGGGATCCTGATGTCCTTTGACAGCGTTTCTCTTTGCCTTTCTCATCTCCACTTTATGAAGAATTTTGTCACTCTAGTTCTGGGTGAGTGTGCCTTGTGTCCCCCTTTGCTTTTGTTCTTACTTTTTATATGAAGACTATATGAGCTGCTTGATGACTCTTACATTACATGTTGCAGAACTCTCTTGGAAGCTTTTTGTTTGTTTGTATTTTTTCTTTCTTTCTTCTTTTTTTTTTTTTCTTTTTTCCTAATCTAGTCTTCCTCCAAGTTAGATTTCAAAGTGGATCTTTCTATACCTGATCTGCTAAGCTTTTGTGTGCTGGAGATTATTTTAAATTTGCTCTTTCATTTAAATAAGGGTTTGATGGAAATATGATGATAAGTTCAAAGGTTTTTTAGCCTTTTCCTTCCTTTAAAAATATGAGTCCCTATCTTTGTGCATCCAGTGTTGTTTTTAAGGACCCTGGCGACAGTTTGCTTACTGTTCCTTTGCAGATGATCTGCTCTTTTCCTTCTTGGTGCTATTAGAATTTCTTCTTTCCTTGATATGCTCACATTTCCCTGCAATGTGTCCTGGGGTGGGTTCTCCTCACCTACCCATTCGGTCTCCTCTGAATCCTTGCAACATGTGGTCTGTTGTCTCTATTTTGAACACGGTTTCCATGCTTCTTTCCTCTCTTTGGATTTCTCTTATGGGGATGTTGGACATGTTTAATTCTGTCCTCCTCACCTCACAATTGTCCCCTCCTGTTTCCACGTCTCTTCCCTGAACCGCTCTCCATGGGGTTTCTCAGGCTGGTGCTCTGCTCTCCCCATGTGAATTCTGCACACTCTCCCACCTAGTGTGCTCTCTATTTCACTTGTTCTGTTTTTCATCATGTCAACATCGATAATTTCTAGTCTGGAGGCGGACTGCTTGAGTTCATATCTGGTTCTGCCGCTCTCCATCTCTAAGTTACTTAATCCCTGCGCCCCTGTTTCCTAATCTTTAGAATGAGTGTTGTAATAACAACGAGCTCTGGTAGTCAGTGCAGGAATGAAGGAGCAAGTATGTGTCAAGCAGATAGAACAGTCTGTGGAGACACACAGGGGCTTGGGCTTGTTGGGATCACCTTTTAAAGGCTATTGATGAGGCATGTTTTCAATCCTCAGCCTGTGCCGGTAGCTGCCCTTCAGGTCCCGTGTGGTGCTCAGCACGCCTAGTGCTCCTCCAGGAAGTTCTCCCCTGTCAAGTTACCTTGGCCTGTGTGCACCTGTTGCCTGGGGTATCCACTGCTCTGGCTGGATGCGTGCTGCACAGGGGACCCTCTATGTCAGGGCCTTGGTTTAAGGACAGGTGAGAAGAGGAGCCCATGGTGGCAGACACCCGAAGACCCAGAAGTCCCAGATGAAGCTGTTTTCTTATTCATTGCGATCTCTCTCCCTCTTTCCAGCTTCCTCTTTTCTTTTTCTTTTTTTCCTGGGGTCTTCTGTTTCTCATTGTATGTCTCCAGCATTACAGAGTAACTATTTGTTTTTCTTTTCTTTTGCACTGCTTCAGGAGCTGCACTTGACCATGCGTATCTTCGTAGGTGAATTCACTGTGATTAAGAGTCCATCCTGACCGTCACTGCATGTGCAGCCTGGTTGCACTATTTTCTTCACCATATATTTATATTTTATTTTTCTCCCCTTTATCATTCTGTAAAATAAATGCAAGATTTAAGGAGTAAGGAAAATCCATAAACACTGTGATGCCCTTCAGTGAAGAGAAGAAAACAATTTCATCGAGGCACATTTAGGAGATGTGATCGGAAGCTCCCCACATTCAGATGAAGGGAGAACACCTCCCAGGTTTCTAGTTGATAACGTAGATAAAATCCCAAGATACAACTGACAACTTCTGAATTCATTACTTACAATGTAGCTAATCTTTCTTTTGTGATAGGGAAACACTTGATTGAAGCTCTGTTTATAAACATTTTTCAAAGTCTGATTGTTTCTGGCTTTTCCGTTGATTGCCTATTTGCAATATATCGTTTTGTCCATTGGAATGCTACAATTGGAATGAAAATACACGTATCCCAGACACTCTCACACACCTGTTAGGAGAGGCTTGCCAATTTCCGTGATGTGTGTATAACTCTCTCTGAAGAGTTCAGGAGGGGGGAAAATCAAGTTTGGAAAATTCGGGGTGAATTTCGCCTCACTAAATTAAGACCTGTTAGAGCCAAGGGTTCCATCCTCAAGAACAGTGAGGAGAGGCCCTGTTTGCCTGCTGAGGCTTTCAGATCAATTTGGCCTTGTTTTTGTCTGATTGGGTCCTTATAAATTTAAAATTAGGAATGCAAACAGTATGCTTTAGTGGAAAGTGTTACAGCACAATTGAAAACCTGTCAGCAAATAAGAGTTGAAGCCCACTTTTTAAACAGAGGCATAGAGTAGAGTGAGTTCCATAAGGGAGTGCATTCTTCCCCACTCACCACCATGGAGATGCTCCACGGGCGGGCCAACTTCCTGTTCCTGCCGAGCGCTGGCCTGAGAGGGCCCAGACCCTGCACCCCACGTCTGCTTTCATCCCAAATTTCCAAAGGCTCTTTGGAACTAGTAGGGACTTTCAAATCCATCTGACAAATCAATTACACAAGTTAAAAATAAACAAAACTTATACAAGATAAAAATCCATAAGAGCAGGGGCATGGGTATATATATATATATAAAATATTATATTAGTGTCTGCCACAGAATTGGAAGAGGTATATGGATTCACTTTCAGAAATGACACTACAAATAACTTAGAAGTCCAGAGTCAATTGAATTCTTGAAAAGTTAAAACTGAAGTCTGATAAATACATGTAAAAAAACCTTATGAAAATAAGGAATTTTTTTAAATGTTTTTTTTATATTATGTTAGTCGCCATACAGTACATCCCTGGTTTCTGATGCAAAGTTCGATGCTTCATTAGTTGCGTATAACACCCAGTGCACCATGCTATAAGTGCCCTCCTTACTACCCACCACCAGTCCATCCTCTTCCCCCACCCCCTCCCCTCTGAAGCCCTCAGTTTGTTTCTCAGAGTCCATAGTCTCTCATGCTTCATTCCCCCTTCTGATTACCCCTCCTTTCTTTATCCCTTTCTTCCCCTACCGATCATCCTAGTTCTTATGTTCCATAGATGAGAGAAATCATATGATAATTGTCTTTCTCTGCTTGACTTATTTCACTTAGCATTATCTCCTCCAGTGCCGTCCATGTTGCAGCAAATGTTGAGAAATCGTTCTTTCTGATAGCTGAGTAATTTTTTTTCTTTCTTTTTTGGTAGCACCTCTGAGCAAATACCTTAAATTATATTAACCTGGAGACCCTGTGACGAAGAGGGGGGCGTGTGGATCACAGCAGTGACCACGCTTCTGCATATGAGATAATGAAGCACGGGTACAATTGGCCACAGATGTAATGATGTCCGTACACATCGTTTCATCAAACACGGTGCCCACGGTGGAATTTTGCAGACAAAACCCAGCTCTCCCATAAGCCAGCGGGACCTCCCAAGCCAGGGCCACCGTAATTAGCTGTTGGCAGCCGTGGAGTCTGCCGCGTTGTTTGCACCCTTTTGCGAGTGCTCAGCACACCCGAATGCACCATTCGGGCCTGTTCCTCCAGCACCGCATTGTGCCTCTTTCTTCACAGCTTTGTGTTTAACTCAGCACACTTATCTGTTTGGTGTCTCACTTGGAAAAAGGAGGACAAGTTTTGTTTTGACAGTGTCTTTTTGCACTTGGAGTGGGTGGAATGTCTGTAAGACATCAGTCCATCTCCGCTGGTGACTCTTTTCCTTTGTGATTGCCAACCAAGATTTGTGAGGAGTGCTTACTCCACGGTTTCAGGCTCGGGTTAGCCTTGGACGCATGCAAATAGCTTAAAATGATGAAATATTCAAATACATTCTGCAAAAGCATGACTGCAGCTCTGCGCGGGGCTGAGGCACCTGTGATATCTCGGATCTGCAAAACTCACGTCTTGAGAACTGTCATTAAGCCCAGAATATTCTCAGCCAGCCAGCATGGCGTTCATATTACATATTTATGGCATGCAGTAAGCCTCTGGTTTGCTTTCAGAGCTTGGGGGAGGAGTGAAAAATACACGTAAATGGAGTGAATCCTTGCCAAGGCAGTGGGTCAGGCGCAACTAACCTCATATAATCAGAAAAAGGTGGGATGCCTGGGATGCTTTCATTTCTGGCCCCCTCCTGTCCTTCTCATCAGTTTAGAGAGATTTCTAAAATCCAATAGCCAGCACTCAGTGAACTTTATTGGGGATACAATGCAACCTTGCAAGGTAATTAGCAAGCTCCATGCATGTCTGAGGGGTGGAGAGGCGGGCTGTAATCTTTCAAGCATTGAAATATCTCTTTTCCCTTAAAGAAACTTTTAATGAAAGGTGCCATTAAAATGGAATTCTTTTGTCCATCCTTAGAATGTCTCAGTGTGGGGCCGCTCCTAACACATTTAAATGCTGCCCTGCAGAGAGCATGGCCCTGGAGGTTCCCAGCAGCCAAAAGCTCCCTTCTCCACAGGGACTAAGGGCAAGTGCACCAGGCAGTGCTTTGGGGAAAACCTGCCTCCTGGGAACCAAGCTTGAGTCAGGAAGTCATTTCCTGGGGTTCTCAAGGAGGTGGGTGTGTGACCGCAGCCTGGACGTGGAGCGCCCGGCCCGGACTCGGGCAACGTTCCCTGACAGCACGGGCCGTGCTGTTCCTGTTTTCCATTTGTGCTCCTCCCGTAGAAACAGAGATGCCGTCCACTGGACTCATGGATCAGAAAGTTGACATCAGGCCAATCAGTGTCCAACATGGGTCACTAGAGAGAATCACAGTCTAATGCTTCTGACATGGGAGCACCTAAATAGGGGAGTAGAGACCCTTCTTCATTCGTCAGGGGATGACGCACTGTGAGCACGAGCTCTTGCTTTTAAGTTTTAAGAACCCAAAATGATACCATGTTCTTTATTCACAGTAGTTGGTATTTGGTGATTTACAAATACGTTTCTAAATCACCTGATCCTACATTTTGAAATTACTTTTACCTTTAATCATGGCTATTCTGTGTGCTTGTCAGACTACTACTCAGGGTGAATCTATTCTTATCACTGAATAAAGTATTATTTGGATATATTTGCCCGTGAGCGGCAAAAAATGAAATAGTCCTCCAACCCAGTAAGTATAAATTTCCCACACAAATTTATGTTTTGTTCATTTAAAAAAAAATGCTGGAAGTAAAGCTTGCTCAGTAGAGAGGACCCTGTGTTGCAACCGTCAGTCAGAGAACATACTTTGTAGCGTTGCGGGGGACCTGCCACCTGAGGCCGCCCTGGTCGTCTGTCACAGATAGACGTTTATACAGCAGGCGTATGGGCCGCATGCCTGGGATGGCCCCGAGAGCAGGTGGAACGTTCTCACGGCTATCAATCCGCTCTCCCCTCACGGGTCCATCCCCGGCCCCGTGGGCATTTGTGTGAGGGCTTTGTGGGGTCAGGGTAAAGAGCACAGATGCTGGAGACAAACTGGATTTTTCTGGATTTGAATTCCGACTCTTTCCTTTGCTAGCTGTGTGACCTCCCTGTGCCTCAGGTTCCCCGGTAAATGGAGCTACCAGCCCCCCTGGACTTATTGTGGAGGTTCAGGCCCTCGGTATTTGGGGAGCACTTTCAGAGCTCCTGGGACACAGAGGTTGTCATGTAAGTAGGTGGTAGGATAAACACATACGTGAGGCTAGGTCTTCCATTCATTGAGATCTGGTCCAGCTCATTTTCGAGCAAGAGTCAACAGACAGACACAGGTAGCCATCTGGGTTTCGGAGTGACCATAGGATTTCCAGGTAGTGATGCTGGGATATGAATTCCAGGCCTGAGCCAACCTTCCACACCCAGGCGTCCACGGCTCTGCCCAGCCGCACACCTCCACATGGATGATGTGTGTCCCTAAGGTTGGTTTTCCAGGAGAGCAGGCCTGGAGAGAAGGGTATGAGTCACAAATGCCTCGCAGGGGTGAATGCCCAGCTCGGGCCCTGTAACCTGTTGAGACACAGACAGCCGAATTCAGGGGTTCCAAAGAACGGATGGGTTTGGGAGTTACCAAGCCCACCAGTTTGGTGAGGTTGGGGATGAGCCCGGATTCCTGCTGGACTCCCTGGGGTAGTGTGCGGAGCGGACCAGGGGCTCAGCGGGGTGGAATATAAGGAATCCCCCTTGAGTCCAGCACGTTGCCGGCAGGGGTGGGCTCGTTGGGCTGAACTCGTTCTTATCTGAAGAATTAAAAGAATCTAGACCATGGACGAGGCCATCCCCTCGGTGGTTGAGAAGAGCACAAAGTAGACAAGAGACAGAGCTGGTGAAGAGACGCCTCCCCTAGGTTGTACTTGAAGGGATTTTCCATAGAGGTCGTGTCCTCTCCATCTGTGGGTCTCTCATGAGTGGAGTGGTGGGAGGCAACTGAGAGCTGCCCCTTGGTGTGTGTTGTGATACGGAGCTGCCTGCCAATGACGGCCTCCCTCGCCCCAGCACCGCACTCTTGAACACGAGCACGCTGAATCCATTTGGGGCTTGCAGACTGTGTATTTTACTATCGAGTATCCCACCATCTATTCACCACATGTTGGCTGTGTGTTTATGGTCAAGAAAGGTTGTTGGGAACCTTCACATTTCAGAGGACCAATCCCCAGTGGGTTGAGGGTTTAGGATCATGTTGGCTATATTGTTTACAAATGAAGATTGTGTTTGTACCCAGTGTAACACGGAAAGGTTTTGTTGAATCTTAGAATATTCCAGAGAACAAATTCAACTCTGTAAGTGCGCCAACCTTACGAAGGACGTGAACAGTGAGGGGCAGGGGGGTTGAGACAGAATTACAAGTAATATTTATCTCCTCAGGGAACTAATTGAAACCATTTCTCCAGAAAAGGGATTCAGGGTGAAAGAAATTGGGAAAAGGTCTCCTCACATGAAGATGTGGGGAGAGGATTCCCCCATCCAAACCCTGGGATGGGAGACAGAGACAATGGAGCTGGGTCAAAACACTACCAGCCCATTCCAAAACGGGCATCTTGCGCCAGAACTCACAGGGGAACCATGGCCTGAGTGCGAGCGTGGGGGAGCTTGGGCCACTCTGATTGCCGCCACACAGCTCGGGAGGGGGTCCCGCCCCTTCCAGCAAGAACCAGAGGGAGAGAGCACGCACCCTCTCTCCTCTCCTAGCTTATGATTGTTCTCAGGTCAGTAGGAATAGGAGAAGGAAGTACATTTCCAGAGACATCTCTGCACCATCCTTTCGTCCTTAGTTCCAAACAAGCTTTCCCTTAGCCACGTCCCATGTCAGAGCCTGAATCAGAATTTTTGAAATTAAAAAGCAACACATGTTGTTTATGTGATACTTCCTGGTCATGCACATTGTGAGTCATTAAAAAAAAATCAGAACTTGTATGTTTAAAGTAGTGCTGTCTGTCAGCATAGCCCTTTAGGGAGACTTGCCCCCCCCCGCCGTTCTATGGAGAAATTGGTAAGCCTCACTCGACACATGCACGTGTGCAACAAGATGGTTTGTTTTACGTCTTGTGAAGTGAGGATCACAGCAGGTTTAGTTAATATCTATCATGCAATACAAAGAAAAGGGAAAGGGAAGCTAATTCCTCCCCGTGATGATGAGAATTCTTGGGATCTACTCTCTGCACGCCCTTCCAGCCGAGGGAACGGCGGTCAGCATGTTGTCTGGCTTTCCCTAGTGCCTATTTATCTCACAACTGAAAGTTTGTACTTTGGGTGAATTTTGAGAACATAACTTATCCTTCCCCAAAAGATAGCACAGGATATGGGTCCCCAGGGGCCCCCTAAAAACCCGGGGGTAACAAAGTGGTATCACTTAGAATGTAAAAACAAGTAGAGAGAAAAAGGAAAAATAGCACTCCAGTCCAAGGAGGGAGACGGGAGATAGATGGGGCCCGGGAGGGGCAGGGACCACACAAGAACCTACTCCATGGGCCCCCTGCTCTGGCGTGGGGCCCAGGTCCCAGCGAGAGGTGGCTTGAGTGTCTGGAAGGCATAGAGCAGGATGCCATCCACATGGGACACAGCATCTCAACTGTGTGGGAGCTCCTAGTGGAAATGGCATCAAAACTGCCCTGTGAATACACAGCCATTGTATTTAAAAGCAACTTTTTGAAGCCTTGAGTTTACAAAATTCTCCAGTTTGGTTATCACATCAGTCAACAGACTTGGCTCTAAATGGCTTTTGCTATTTCTCCAAATCAAAATGTTATCTTCCTAGAACGGAGTTTGCAAACCCCTGAGCGGACTTACAGTGCTTAATCTCTTCGAACCCCAGCCTTTTCATCTGTAAAAATATAACAACAATACTTAACCACCACGTTGAAACGAACAAAGACGCAGAAAACAAATGGCCATTCTCCAGTATTGGGTAAATAAATAGAGATTACACTGTGCTTTGTATACTCGCTAGCTCGGGGTAGGCACTCCATAAACGTTTACTTTTTTTTTTTTTTTTTTTGATATGCTGCAGACTCTGGAGATGTTTGTAAACTGCAAGTTCTAAAAATGTTCTGAACAACGTCAGTGTGCCCGGGCAGAGGGTGCCGCGTGGGATCCACGGGGAAATCCTTCCCGCCGGTCCTCCGCACTTCTCTGCAGACCTGGCTCCGCTCTTCACGCTCGTCACACACACACTGGTACCTGGCGCTGTTTCTGAAAGGGCTGCATCACATGCATTAAAATAGTTAAATGAACTATATTTAAAAAAAGATGCAATCATAAAACTACATAGTTGACACAAACTACTTAAATTTTGAAAAATGGAAAAAATCGTATGGGCTTTTGCTTTCACTTGCCTTAAACAACATTCGTCTCCACCATGAAAGTAAATACTAGCTAATCTCTTTGGTTGATGAATGGAATAATAGAGAAATAGGGGCAGAACTTACATCTATATTTATACATCTGTAATGAGTATGAAAAACAAATACGCTACATTTTTAAGATTGAATTGAGACATATTTTACATAAAGCTAAAATTTCTTTTAAAAAAAGACAAACCTTTCCCTGTAATGCCTTAGGAGATTAAAAAGCCTAACGCACAGTATTACGGCATTTCACTAAATGCAAAACATACCATATGTAACTTTTATTTTTTAAATGTAAAAAAGCAATTTAGGAATTGTTTTTATAACTACTTAACGCCTCCCTCTGCTCACCCCTGGGTAAGCTTTATTGATCACACATTACCATAAGGTTTTCATATTGAGGACTTTAACTTGACAGCAAAGTCCCTTGCGTCCCCCCGTCTGTAATTTACTGCCTTTACGTGCTGACTTCCCGCGGAAGCCATACAGACCCTTCGACCCGCTCGCCTGCGGTTCTGCCCCAGGAACAATGTGCTTCTGATAGCTCTCGTCTCCTTCTTAGAGACTTTCCAGGTTATATTCTATTAAGATTTTACTCTTATAATATTTTTAACTTTTCCATAAAGATGTGCAATAAACGTAAGTAGTAACGGGAACCAGGGCTGTCAGGGAGCCAACAGCTCAACGTAATTTCTGCAAATATGAACGCTCTGGATGGAGATGAATGGTCTTATTTCCATATGGTTTATTGTTGCCTTTAGCCTCTGGTGTAATAGCAACTATTAGGGTTTTAATATATGGATTGAAAGGCTATTTGCTTCAGATTTGATGAAATATTAACACTGCTTCTGAAATATGTTATAAATGTTGCACTAACACGTCTTGACGAATGACATTAAGGAGCGTTTACACTTAGCGGTTCTATTCTCACTTCAGAGAGTTATTACCGTGTGTCATGGAAACACTTTAGATTTATGTTTTAAAACCTGTAAAGTCTTCTACTTAAATATGTTATTACTTTTTAAAGTTCTGTTTCAGAATAACCATATATTTGTAACTAGAAGTACTGTAAAAGAAATAAATTTGTACCTGAATTAAAGCCGTTTCTAAAGGAACCAGTGGACAATTACTTGGGGGAGGGAGTTTATTTTTCTGAGTAGATCTTTGCTCGAAGCTCTGTTGAAGATGGCACGGGGGATTTCTGTTCCTCGCCGCCCCCACCCCCGCTTCTGATTGAGGATAATTTATTGCTGTGGGAGAAATATACCGAGAGCTCAGAAAACAGAGGCTGGTGCTGTGGGCTGAGCTGTGTCTCCCCATCGTTGGAGTCCTAACTCCCCGCTCCTCCACTTGGACGAAGCTCTTTAAAGAGGTGGTTAAGGTACAATGAGTGGACGGGCTCTAATGCTGTCTGACAGGTGTCCTTACAGGAGGCGGGGATCGGGACAGACACACACACGGGGGGACATGGACATGTCTGCGAGTCAGGGAGAGAAGTCTCAAGAGGAACCAACTTACCGACGTCTCCATTTGAACTTCCAGTGCCAAACTATGAGAAAATCAACTTCTGAGGTTCAAGCCCCCCCCCCCCCCCCCCCCCCCNCCCCCCCCCCCGCCCCAGTCTGTGATGCTTCGCTAGTTGGGTGTGAGGCATATAGAAGCATGACAACTTATAAAAATATTTAAATCAAGGTGCTCGGGAAAACATTCCAAGTCAGAAAATGTATGGGAGATCAGGTCTACCGTGGAAGGTCCTGGACCGCATCCCAGTAACTTGAGCACAACAGAGTCTTCAGACGGAAATGAAGGACCAGGGCCTGCATGGGGGCCCTGGCTTTGTGGGGTCAGGGCTCATGCACACGGGGGCCTCTTTAAGGAAGGAGCACAGCCTGTGGGTTCCCCTGGGCTTTGGGAAGGCGCCGTGCCTATGAGGCTGGTTCTTAGCTCACACAGATCTTGCCTGGGCAAGGGTGCGACCAGATGCTCTTGCTAATCGTTGACCCCCATCCCCCCTTCCCTTCCTGTCTGGGGGTGGCTGGTCTCCTGGGACCACCGCCCTCCGTGCCTGCACGTGCAAGAGGCGTCTACCCTCTCTCTCCACCCTCACCCCCACTGCCTCTCCAAGGTCTCAGAGAAGCCCCTGTCTCTTGCAGACCCTGTGACCATCCATCCTTGTCTGGTCAAGGGCTTGTTTCCCATTCTTCTTCCCTTACTGCTGACTCCATTGAACGGTGTTCTCCCCGTCCCCCGTTCCTGCGCATGGAACGTGACCAGGGATGTTCCTCTGCGCGGTCGGGAGCCTGTCTGAAGAGAGAACATAACACATCGATTGCTTCCAACACGGATGGTGCCTGCTCTCTGTGCCCCCACCGCCTGACAAAGGGGGCCAGGGTGGGCAGACTCACTGACACGCACGTGCAGCCGTGACCGTGGCCATGGCAGTGGCCTCCAATTTCTATTACTTACGTCCCACCCCCCCTTCTGTAACATTTACCGTGTGTCAGGCTCACGCCTCGGCATGTCTCATACCTGTGAACTCACTGACTGTCCGCAGCCCCGCGAGGAAGGCATGGCGCTCGTCCCATCCAAGGACCCCAAGGGGCAGAAGATGATGGGCTGTAACCCCTGCAGGAGGAGGTGAGCTGGGACAGAGCTCAGGCCGCCTGGGGTGCAGTCCCCGCTGGCTCCACTCTCAGCTGCCTCTCCTTGGCTGTATGTTTATTAGCCCTCAAGGTGTTTCTCCCCTCAATTCCTGGGGCTCCCCCTGGCCCCCCAAATCCCGGGTGCAGCAGAGAGCTTGCTACCCTAATCTCATGGTAGGGCCCTGACATGAGGGTTCCGGCACCTCTGCAGGAATCACGAGAAGGGCCCTGCTTAGCCGGTGGGGACGGGCTGGGGTCCAGCATCCTCATGCCTTGGCTGGGCACGCTGGTGCACAGAGCGGCGTGTGCTGCACGCACAGCAGCCAGGACAGCAGGTCCGATCCTCGGTCTGGTCTCCACTGCGGTGAGGAGTGTCCACGGCGGCACCTCGGGCTCCACTAGTGGCCTCAGGGCTGGAGAAGTTCCCATGCTGTGTCCCGGCTTAGCCAGGTCTGCTGATCATCGGTCTATCCCACCTCTGCGCCATGGCATCTGCTGGGCTCAGGGTGACCCCCCAGGTCCCAGCCCTATAACGGGCCACGCTGCTCCCCCACAAGCCTCCGTGCATGTTCTTAGCTTAGCTGTACGTTCCCTGTAGGAGCTCCTGCATAATCACTGCGTGTAGGTCAGGGGCATCTGGAGCCTGGCCTCAGTCTCACCTGGGGGCAACACTTGCCGCAGCCCCTGTCCCTGCACCACTACCTCCCGGGATGTGGAGCAAAGATCTTCTGTTCCTGGTTGTTCTTCGACCCAGCCCACGGCGTCGTTCTGTGGCTGGGCCCAGTACTCCCAGCTTCGGCCCAGTAGTTCCTCCAACACTGGACAGAGAAAGCATCTGCCCCAGGATGGCATCCACTTTTCCAGAGACTTTGCCCATGGGTGTGCCCCTCGAACTCGTGCAGTACATGAGGGGCAATCTTTGGCCATGCAAAGACCCAGTAGTCCTGTGGCAGAATGGCTCTGCCAGGAGCGGGAAAGGCAGATGCGGGCTGGGAGGGGGCAGGGCCTGTGTGTTACCTGGCTTCTGAGGCTGGGTAACAGAGGCAACGCCATCATGAAGGCACTCCCCTTCTTTCCCATGCGGGGCAGGATTGGTCCGCATGAAACATGCATGCTCACCCTTTGCCATTGCAATAGTTCCTCCAGATTACCCCTTGGCCGTGATCAGTGGAAACTCATTGCAGGGCACTCTCCTTCTCTGTACATTGCTTTTCATCCATTCGCTTGTTCTCCACTCATCGATTCCTTCATTTCCTTGTTGGTGCCAGGCGGGTTGGTGTTTGATGGGGGGACGGTTGGGTCACACCGTCATTTCTGTCTGTGCCCACTGTCCAGTGTGGTGAATGGACACCTGAGCGTCTAAACANTCTGTACATTGCTTTTCATCCATTCGCTTGTTCTCCACTCATCGATTCATTCATTTCCTTGTTGGTGCCAGGCGGGTTGGTGTTTGATGGGGGGACTCTGTTGGGTCACACCGTCATTTCTGTCTGTGCCCACTGTCCAGTGTGGTGAATGGACACCTGAGCGTCTAAACAGCCATGCAGAGCGATGGCAGCTGTGGCCAGCAGAGCACAGTCAGCACAAATTCTCTGATGAGGATACGGATCACCTTCCACCATCTTGGGGCACACATGAGCTGGCTTCCTGTATCCTCAGCATTTGTGGGACCGGGCTGCTTGCTCCCCAAATGTGCCCGTGTCTCTCTCTGAAAGCACTGCTCTTGGCGGGAGCTCCCTCCCCATTCCTGCTGCACATAAATGCTTTCCACAAAAAAAGAATTTCTCCAAGAACATCTAGACCTCATGTTTCTCTCTTGCCATCATTCCGGATTGGCAGGAACCAGTAAAACCCCAAGGTTTATACACCTGCTACCGGGAAAGAGTGGTGTCAAAACAAAGCGAAGCAAATCCTTTTATCTAACAGTTTAGCGTGGATTTCTGAAGCCACATAAGCCTCAGAGAGCCTCCTTGTAATTGTCATCCTTGGGTCTCTTGTATTAGCTTGCTCGAAGGGAGGTCACTTTCCAAACAGCTAACAATCTTGTACGCGGGAAATGTGGCAGAAACCTACAGTTTCATTTTTTTTTAACCTTTTTTTGTTGAGAGCAAATGGCTGTGTTTACTACAATCCTATTTGGGGCCATATCAGCTATATCAGACGCTGCTTCTGAGGAATCACATGGAAGTGTACTAGAAATTATCTGACAAAAGCATCTTGTTATCAGAAACATCATTGCTAAAAGAAATCAACAAGATTTCTGCATCCTGGAGAAGGAGAGCCATGTGGGGTGAGCCCGTGACAGGGGCAGGCGCCCCCGCGCAGAGAACCACAGTGGTCCTATAAAACACCCCTTTGCACATCCTCCTCCCTCCCTGCCCATCCCCCAGCTAGCATTTGGTTCTCGAAACGGGTGATAATTTCCTCGCTGAATACTAAGAAGAATGATAACTGTTAATTTGGTGGAACCATAAACACTGGGACGTTGACCTCCGTGAGGGCGAGGAAGAGAAGGTAAGTACTGTCCTTCTGTGGTAAATCGCCCATGGAGCAAAGGCACAATGAATAAAATCACTTGAAACCATCCTACTTTTCTAAAGAANAATGCTGCCCTGCAGAGAGCATGGCCCTGGAGGTTCCCAGCAGCCAAAAGCTCCCTTCTCCACAGGGACTAAGGGCAAGTGCACCAGGCAGTGCTTTGGGGAAAACCTGCCTCCTGGGAACCAAGCTTGAGTCAGGAAGTCATTTCCTGGGGTTCTCAAGGAGGTGGGTGTGTGACCGCAGCCTGGACGTGGAGCGCCCGGCCCGGACTCGGGCAACGTTCCCTGACAGCACGGGCCGTGCTGTTCCTGTTTTCCATTTGTGCTCCTCCCGTAGAAACAGAGATGCCGTCCACTGGACTCATGGATCAGAAAGTTGACATCAGGCCAATCAGTGTCCAACATGGGTCACTAGAGAGAATCACAGTCTAATGCTTCTGACATGGGAGCACCTAAATAGGGGAGTAGAGACCCTTCTTCATTCGTCAGGGGATGACGCACTGTGAGCACGAGCTCTTGCTTTTAAGTTTTAAGAACCCAAAATGATACCATGTTCTTTATTCACAGTAGTTGGTATTTGGTGATTTACAAATACGTTTCTAAATCACCTGATCCTACATTTTGAAATTACTTTTACCTTTAATCATGGCTATTCTGTGTGCTTGTCAGACTACTACTCAGGGTGAATCTATTCTTATCACTGAATAAAGTATTATTTGGATATATTTGCCGGTGAGCGGCAAAAAATGAAATAGTCCTCCAACCCAGTAAGTATAAATTTCCCACACAAATTTATGTTTTGTTCATTTAAAAAAAAATGCTGGAAGTAAAGCTTGCTCAGTAGAGAGGACCCTGTGTTGCAACCGTCAGTCAGAGAACATACTTTGTAGCGTTGCGGGGGACCTGCCACCTGAGGCCGCCCTGGTCGTCTGTCACAGATAGACGTTTATACAGCAGGCGTATGGGCCGCATGCCTGGGATGGCCCCGAGAGCAGGTGGAACGTTCTCACGGCTATCAATCCGCTCTCCCCTCACGGGTCCATCCCCGGCCCCGTGGGCATTTGTGTGAGGGCTTTGTGGGGTCAGGGTAAAGAGCACAGATGCTGGAGACAAACTGGATTTTTCTGGATTTGAATTCCGACTCTTTCCTTTGCTAGCTGTGTGACCTCCCTGTGCCTCAGGTTCCCCGGTAAATGGAGCTACCAGCCCCCCTGGACTTATTGTGGAGGTTCAGGCCCTCGGTATTTGGGGAGCACTTTCAGAGCTCCTGGGACACAGAGGTTGTCATGTAAGTAGGTGGTAGGATAAACACATACGTGAGGCTAGGTCTTCCATTCATTGAGATCTGGTCCAGCTCATTTTCGAGCAAGAGTCAACAGACAGACACAGGTAGCCATCTGGGTTTCGGAGTGACCATAGGATTTCCAGGTAGTGATGCTGGGATATGAATTCCAGGCCTGAGCCAACCTTCCACACCCAGGCGTCCACGGCTCTGCCCAGCCGCACACCTCCACATGGATGATGTGTGTCCCTAAGGTTGGTTTTCCAGGAGAGCAGGCCTGGAGAGAAGGGTATGAGTCACAAATGCCTCGCAGGGGTGAATGCCCAGCTCGGGCCCTGTAACCTGTTGAGACACAGACAGCCGAATTCAGGGGTTCCGAAGAACGGATGGGTTTGGGAGTTACCAAGTCCACCAGTTTGGTGAGGTTGGGGATGAGCCCGGATTCCTGCTGGACTCCCTGGGGTAGTGTGCGGAGCGGACCAGGGGCTCAGCGGGGTGGAATATAAGGAATCCCCCTTGAGTCCAGCACGTTGCCGGCAGGGGTGGGCTCGTTGGGCTGAACTCGTTCTTATCTGAAGAATTAAAAGAATCTAGACCATGGACGAGGCCATCCCCTCGGTGGTTGAGAAGAGCACAAAGTAGACAAGAGACAAAGCTGGTGAAGAGACGCCTCCCCTAGGTTGTACTTGAAGGGATTTTCCGTAGAGGTCGCGTCCTCTCCACCTGTGGGTCTCTCATGAGTGGAGTGGTGGGAGGCAACTGAGAGCTGCCCCTTGGCGTGTGTTGTGATATGGAGCTGCCTGCCGATGACGGCCTCCCTCGCCCTAGCACCGCGCTCTCGAACACGAGCACGCTGAATCCATTTGGGGCTTGCAGACTGTGTATTTTACTATCGAGTATCCCACCATCTATTCACCACATGTTGGCTGTGTGTTTATGGTCAAGAAAGGTTGTTGGGAACCTTCACATTTCAGAGGACCAATCCCCAGTGGGTTGAGGGTTTAGGATCATGTTGGCTATATTGTTTACAAATGAAGATTGTGTTTGTACCCAGTGTAACACGGAAAGGTTTTGTTGAATCTTAGAATATTCCAGAGAACAAATTCAACTCTGTAAGTGCGCCAACCTTACGAAGGACGTGAACAGTGAGGGGCAGGGGGGTTGAGACAGAATTACAAGTAATATTTATCTCCTCAGGGAACTAATTGAAACCATTTCTCCAGAAAAGGGATTCAGGGTGAAAGAAATTGGGAAAAGGTCTCCTCACATGAAGATGTGGGGAGAGGATTCCCCCATCCAAACCCTGGGATGGGAGACAGAGACAATGGAGCTGGGTCAAAACACTACCAGCCCATTCCAAAACGGGCATCTTGCGCCAGAACTCACAGGGGAACCATGGCCTGAGTGCGAGCGTGGGGGAGCTTGGGCCACTCTGATTGCTGCCAGACAGCTCGGGAGGGGGTCCCTCCCCTCCCAGCAAGAACCAGAGGGAGAGAGCACGCACCCTCTCTCCTCTCCTAGCTTATGATTGTTGTTCTCAGGTCAGTAGGAATAGGAGAAGGAAGTACATTTCCAGAGACATCTCTGCACCATCCTTTCGTCCTTAGTTCCAAACAAGCTTTCCCTTAGCCACGTCCCATGTCAGAGCCTGAATCAGAATTTTTGAAATTAAAAAGCAACACATGTTGTTTATGTGATACTTCCTGGTCATGCACATTGTGAGTCATTAAAAAAAAATCAGAACTTGTATGTTTAAAGTAGTGCTGTCTGTCAGCATAGCCCTTTAGGGAGACTTGCCCCCCCCCGCCGTTCTATGGAGAAATTGGTAAGCCTCACTCGACACATGCACGTGTGCAACAAGATGGTTTGTTTTACGTCTTGTGAAGTGAGGATCACAGCAGGTTTAGTTAATATCTATCATGCAATACAAAGAAAAGGGAAAGGGAAGCTAATTCCTCCCCGTGATGAGAATTCTTGGGATCTACTCTCTGCACGCCCTTCCAGCTGAGGGAACGGCGGTCAGCATGTTGTCTGGCTTTCCCTAGTGCCTATTTATCTCACAACTGAAAGTTTGTACTTTGGGTGAATTTTGAGAACATAACTTATCCTTCCCCAAAAGATAGCACAGGATATGGGTCCCCAGGGGCCCCCTAAAAACCCGGGGGTAACAAAGTGGTATCACTTAGAATGTAAAAACAAGTAGAGAGAAAAAGGAAAAATAGCACTCCAGTCCAAGGAGGGAGACGGGAGATAGATGGGGCCCGGGAGCGGCAGGGACCACACAAGAACCTACTCCATGGGCCCTTGCTCTGGCGTGGGGCCCAGGTCCCAGCGAGAGGTGGATTGAGTGTCTGGAAGGCATAGAGCAGGATGCCATCCACATGGGACACAGCATCTCAACTGTGTGGGAGCTCCTAGTGGAAATGGCATCAAAACTGCCCTGTGAATACACAGCATTGTATTTAAAAGCAACTTTTTGAAGCCTTGAGTTTACAAAATTCTCCAGTTTGGTTATCACATCAGTCAACAGACTTGGCTCTAAATGGCTTTTGCTATTTCTCCAAATCAAAATGTTATCTTCCTAGAACGGAGTTTGCAAACCCCTGAGCGGACTTACAGTGCTTAATCTCTTCGAACCCCAGCCTTTTCATCTGTAAAAATATAACAACAATACTTAACCACCACGTTGAAACGAACAAAGACGCAGAAAACAAATGGCCATTCTCCAGTATTGGGTAAATAAATAGAGATTACACTGTGCTTTGTATACTCGCTAGCTCGGGGTAGGCACTCCATAAACGTTTACTTTTTTTTTTTTTTTTTTTGATATGCTGCAGACTCTGGAGATGTTTGTAAACTGCAAGTTCTAAAAATGTTCTGAACAACGTCAGTGTGCCCGGGCAGAGGGTGCCGCGTGGGATCCACGGGGAAATCCTTCCCGCCGGTCCTCCGCACTTCTCTGCAGACCTGGCTCCGCTCTTCACGCTCGTCACACACACACTGGTACCTGGCGCTGTTTCTGAAAGGGCTGCATCACATGCATTAAAATAGTTAAATGAACTATATTTAAAAAAAAGATGCAATCATAAAACTACATAGTTGACACAAACTACTTAAATTTTGAAAAATGGAAAAAATCGTATGGGCTTTTGCTTTCACTTGCCTTAAACAACATTCGTCTCCACCATGAAAGTAAATACTAGCTAATCTCTTTGGTTGATGAATGGAATAATAGAGAAATAGGGGCAGAACTTACATCTATATTTATACATCTGTAATGAGTATGAAAAACAAATACGCTACATTTTTAAGATTGAATTGAGACATATTTTACATAAAGCTAAAATTTCTTTTAAAAAAAGACAAACCTTTCCCTGTAATGCCTTAGGAGATTAAAAAGCCTAACGCACAGTATTACGGCATTTCACTAAATGCAAAACATACCATATGTAACTTTTATTTTTTAAATGTAAAAAAGCAATTTAGGAATTGTTTTTATAACTACTTAACGCCTCCCTCTGCTCACCCCTGGGTAAGCTTTATTGATCACACATTACCATAAGGTTTTCATATTGAGGACTTTAACTTGACAGCAAAGTCCCTTGTGTCCCCCCGTCTGTAATTTACTGCCTTTACGTGCTGACTTCCCACGGAAGCCATACAGACCCTTCGACCCGCTCGCCTGCGGTTCTGCCCCAGGAACAATGTGCTTCTGATAGCTCTCGTCTCCTTCTTAGAGACTTTCCAGGTTATATTCTATTAAGATTTTACTCTTATAATATTTTTAACTTTTCCATAAAGATGTGCAATAAACGTAAGTAGTAACGGGAACCAGGGCTGTCAGGGAGCCAACAGCTCAACGTAATTTCTGCAAATATGAACGCTCTGGATGGAGATGAATGGTCTTATTTCCATATGGTTTATTGTTGCCTTTAGCCTCTGGTGTAATAGCAACTATTAGGGTTTTAATATATGGATTGAAAGGCTATTTGCTTCAGATTTGATGAAATATTAACACTGCTTCTGAAATATGTTATAAATGTTGCACTAACACGTCTTGACGAATGACATTAAGGAGAGTTTACACTTAGCGGTTCTATTCTCACTTCAGAGAGTTATTACCGTGTGTCATGGAAACACTTTAGATTTATGTTTTAAAACCTGTAAAGTCTTCTACTTAAATATGTTATTACTTTTTAAAGTTCTGTTTCAGAATAACCATATATTTGTAACTAGAAGTACTGTAAAAGAAATAAATTTGTACCTGAATTAAAGCCGTTTCTAAAGGAACCAGTGGACAATTACTTGGGGGAGGGAGTTTATTTTTCTGAGTAGATCTTTGCTCGAAGCTCTGTTGAAGATGGCACGGGGGATTTCTGTTCCTCGCCGCCCCCACCCCCGCTTCTGATTGAGGATAATTTATTGCTGTGGGAGAAATATACCGAGAGCTCAGAAAACAGAGGCTGGTGCTGTGGGCTGAGCTGTGTCTCCCCATCGTTGGAGTCCTAACTCCCCGCTCCTCCACTTGGACGAAGCTCTTTAAAGAGGTGGTTAAGGTACAATGAGTGGACGGGCTCTAATGCTGTCTGACAGGTGTCCTTACAGGAGGCGGGGATCGGGACAGACACACACACGGGGGGACATGGACATGTCTGCGAGTCAGGGAGAGAAGTCTCAAGAGGAACCAACTTACCGACGTCTCCATTTGAACTTCCAGTGCCAAACTATGAGAAAATCAACTTCTGAGGTTCAAGCCCCCCCCCCCCGCCCCAGTCTGTGATGCTTCGCTAGTTGGGTGTGAGGCATATAGAAGCATGACAACTTATAAAAATATTTAAATCAAGGTGCTCGGGAAAACATTCCAAGTCAGAAAATGTATGGGAGATCAGGTCTACCGTGGAAGGTCCTGGACCGCATCCCAGTAACTTGAGCACAACAGAGTCTTCAGACGGAAATGAAGGACCAGGGCCTGCATGGGGGCCCTGGCTTTGTGGGGTCAGGGCTCATGCACACGGGGGCCTCTTTAAGGAAGGAGCACAGCCTGTGGGTTCCCCTGGGCTTTGGGAAGGCGCCGTGCCTATGAGGCTGGTTCTTAGCTCACACAGATCTTGCCTGGGCAAGGGTGCGACCAGATGCTCTTGCTAATCGTTGACCCCCATCCCCCCTTCCCTTCCTGTCTGGGGGTGGCTGGTCTCCTGGGACCACCGCCCTCCGTGCCTGCACGTGCAAGAGGCGTCTACCCTCTCTCTCCACCCTCACCCCCACTGCCTCTCCAAGGTCTCAGAGAAGCCCCTGTCTCTTGCAGACCCTGTGACCATCCATCCTTGTCTGGTCAAGGGCTTGTTTCCCATTCTTCTTCCCTTACTGCTGACTCCATTGAACGGTGTTCTCCCCGTCCCCCGTTCCTGCGCATGGAACGTGACCAGGGATGTTCCTCTGCGCGGTCGGGAGCCTGTCTGAAGAGAGAACATAACACATCGATTGCTTCCAACACGGATGGTGCCTGCTCTCTGTGCCCCCACCGCCTGACAAAGGGGGCCAGGGTGGGCAGACTCACTGACACGCACGTGCAGCCGTGACCGTGGCCATGGCAGTGGCCTCCAATTTCTATTACTTACGTCCCACCCCCCCTTCTGTAACATTTACCGTGTGTCAGGCTCACGCCTCGGCATGTCTCATACCTGTGAACTCACTGACTGTCCGCAGCCCCGCGAGGAAGGCATGGCGCTCGTCCCATCCAAGGACCCCAAGGGGCAGAAGATGATGGGCTGTAACCCCTGCAGGAGGAGGTGAGCTGGGACAGAGCTCAGGCCGCCTGGGGTGCAGTCCCCGCTGGCTCCACTCTCAGCTGCCTCTCCTTGGCTGTATGTTTATTAGCCCTCAAGGTGTTTCTCCCCTCAATTCCTGGGGCTCCCCCTGGCCCCCCAAATCCCGGGTGCAGCAGAGAGCTTGCTACCCTAATCTCATGGTAGGGCCCTGACATGAGGGTTCCGGCACCTCTGCAGGAATCACGAGAAGGGCCCTGCTTAGCCGGTGGGGACGGGCTGGGGTCCAGCATCCTCATGCCTCGGCTGGGCACGCTGGTGCACAGAGCGGCGTGTGCTGCACGCACAGCAGCCAGGACAGCAGGTCCGATCCTCGGTCTGGTCTCCACTGCGGTGAGGAGTGTCCACGGCGGCACCTCGGGCTCCACTAGTGGCCTCAGGGCTGGAGAAGTTCCCATGCTGTGTCCCGGCTTAGCCAGGTCTGCTGATCATCGGTCTATCCCACCTCTGCGCCATGGCATCTGCTGGGCTCAGGGTGACCCCCCAGGTCCCAGCCCTATAACGGGCCACGCTGCTCCCCCACAAGCCTCCGTGCATGTTCTTAGCTTAGCTGTACGTTCCCTGTAGGAGCTCCTGCATAATCACTGCGTGTAGGTCAGGGGCATCTGGAGCCTGGCCTCAGTCTCACCTGGGGGCAACACTTGCCGCAGCCCCTGTCCCTGCACCACTACCTCCCGGGATGTGGAGCAAAGATCTTCTGTTCCTGGTTGTTCTTCGACCCAGCCCACGGCGTCGTTCTGTGGCTGGGCCCAGTACTCCCAGCTTCGGCCCAGTAGTTCCTCCAACACTGGACAGAGAAAGCATCTGCCCCAGGATGGCATCCACTTTTCCAGAGACTTTGCCCATGGGTGTGCCCCTCGAACTCGTGCAGTACATGAGGGGCAATCTTTGGCCATGCAAAGACCCAGTAGTCCTGTGGCAGAATGGCTCTGCCAGGAGCGGGAAAGGCAGATGCGGGCTGGGAGGGGGCAGGGCCTGTGTGTTACCTGGCTTCTGAGGCTGGGTAACAGAGGCAACGCCATCATGAGGGCACTCCCCTTCTTTCCCATGCGGGGCAGGATTGGTCCGCATGAAACATGCATGCTCACCCTTTGCCATTGCAATAGTTCCTCCAGATTACCCCTTGGCCGTGATCAGTGGAAACTCATTGCAGGGCACTCTCCTTCTCTGTACATTGCTTTTCATCCATTCGCTTGTTCTCCACTCATCGATTCATTCATTTCCTTGTTGGTGCCAGGCGGGTTGGTGTTTGATGGGGGGACTCTGTTGGGTCACACCGTCATTTCTGTCTGTGCCCACTGTCCAGTGTGGTGAATGGACACCTGAGCGTCTAAACAGCCATGCAGAGCGATGGCAGCTGTGGCCAGCAGAGCACAGTCAGCACAAATTCTCTGATGAGGATACGGATCACCTTCCACCATCTTGGGGCACACATGAGCTGGCTTCCTGTATCCTCAGCATTTGTGGGACCGGGCTGCTTGCTCCCCAAATGTGCCCGTGTCTCTCTCTGAAAGCACTGCTCTTGGCGGGAGCTCCCTCCCCATTCCTGCTGCACATAAATGCTTTCCACAAAAAAAGAATTTCTCCAAGAACATCTAGACCTCATGTTTCTCTCTTGCCATCATTCCGGATTGGCAGGAACCAGTAAAACCCCAAGGTTTATACACCTGCTACCGGGAAAGAGTGGTGTCAAAACAAAGCGAAGCAAATCCTTTTATCTAACAGTTTAGCGTGGATTTCTGAAGCCACATAAGCCTCAGAGAGCCTCCTTGTAATTGTCATCCTTGGGTCTCTTGTATTAGCTTGCTCGAAGGGAGGTCACTTTCCAAACAGCTAACAATCTTGTACGCGGGAAATGTGGCAGAAACCTACAGTTTCATTTTTTTTTAACCTTTTTTTGTTGAGAGCAAATGGCTGTGTTTACTACAATCCTATTTGGGGCCATATCAGCTATATCAGACGCTGCTTCTGAGGAATCACATGGAAGTGTACTAGAAATTATCTGACGAAAGCATCTTGTTATCAGAAACATCATTGCTAAAAGAAATCAACAAGATTTCTGCATCCTGGAGAAGGAGAGCCATGTGGGGTGAGCCCGTGACAGGGGCAGGCGCCCCCGCGCAGAGAACCACAGTGGTCCTATAAAACACCCCTTTGCACATCCTCCTCCCTCCCTGCCCATCCCCCAGCTAGCATTTGGTTCTCGAAACGGGTGATAATTTCCTCGCTGAATACTAAGAAGAATGATAACTGTTAATTTGGTGGAACCATAAACACTGGGACGTTGACCTCCGTGAGGGCGAGGAAGAGAAGGTAAGTACTGTCCTTCTGTGGTAAATCGCCCATGGAGCAAAGGCACAATGAATAAAATCACTTGAAACCATCCTACTTTTCTAAAGAAGTGTTACACAGAACAGTCTCTAATATCAGAATTACTGTGCTTCATGCCCCAACTTCTCCGGAGCTCCCCCTTCTGAAGAAATGCCACCCCAGGATGTTCAGAATTTGCCTCCCGAAGACAAAGCCGGGTGGCAGTGAGTGCTGCCTGTGTCTGATGTGTGGTCCCAAATGTGCGTGTCCATTCAGACTTTCATGCCCTCTTACTGTTGGGTTGTTTTCTTCCATCGACTTATTTGGCACACACTTTTATCAAGTGGTCATTGACTCATTAAATAGCTCAAGGGGTGGAGGCCAGGACGCCTCTTTCGTTTGCTACTTTCACGCTACGGACCTGCCATGCTGGCCCGGGGCGGTGGGGGCTCTCCTGCGAGGCTGCGCGCACGGCAATCACTACCTCCAGGCTTGACTTGCACCTCATAGTTTTGGTTGTGCCTCCTGTCATTTTCTCCTACAAGCATCTCTTTAGAAACACAGGAGTCTGGGGCAGAAGACCGTGCCCCCCCACACGTGAATGCTCTCTCTGCTGGTGGTTACGGCTCCTGCATCAACCCGAGGCTTTCCCTCTCCTGAGTTATCCCAGATTAGAACATTTCCATGGATGGAAGTTGTTAGCCCCAATTGCGGCTGTTTTTCCACCATGATTTTACGTGATTTGATTTTATTTTCTAAATGGCTGTTTATATTATGCATGAAATCATTCTGTTCGCCCCTGGGGTCTGTGTGATACGAGGGCAGCTAACTGCTTGTGTTAGGGTCGTCGGTAAAGTGATAGATTGTCATGAAAGAATTAGGGATCATTTGGAAAACGGACCTCTCAGGCTTCTTGTGTGCTCTGCAGACTTAGAACAGTGTTGCGAGCATTTATTATATCATAAAGTTAGGCATCTGTCCCCACTTAAATGTCACATTTTTGGTTGTTTAACACAAAGATTGCCCCACTGCCAGGCTCTTGAAGATATAACCTGAGAGACACAGGCTTTGATGCTCTGATCTTGAAGGGGTTTTCTTTCCTTTTTTGACTGTCACAACTACTTACGAAGGAGTTGAGTCTGACAGATATAATGGAATGAGGAAAAAATGAGCACAACGTGGAGAGCTGAGGGAAGTTCCAGGAGAGAGCCCAAAGTGATACAAGGTTTGAACACAAATCCCCTTGAGAGAAGCTTAAATGCATTTTGCCTTGAAAAAAAAAATTATCCAAGGATGGACTTAATAATCGTGGCTGGGTCTGCATAACAGACTTCAGATGGTTGAGGTCTGGTGGAGGACAGAAATGAAATTGCCTGTTTAGTGATGTTTTAAACCGCTAAAAGTTTGGTTTAGGCTTAACCCAGACCACAGTCTCCACCTAGCCCAAGCCTGGCACCTTCCCGGCCACTTGGTCAAGTCTGAGTCCTCGCCAGAGGGAGGCTTTTGTAGAAGGAAGGCAACTCCAGCTGGTTTCTCAGTTCATTTCTCCTCTCAGCAAAAACACCCATGCTCGCACCTCTTTATTTTTAGCTCTCGTCTGTAGCTCATTGACAGCGGTGTTGGGCGAATGCTGTGTGGACCCCTTTATCATGACATACATTTGCCAGCAGCGACGCCATCACCAAAAACGTGACCGTGGATATAGTACGCGTGTACTGCCTGTGTGTCTGCGTGCCGGACGCCCTGGGCCCACCACCCAGAAACCCTGTCTAGCCTCCTCAAAAGCCCGCACAGGTCCCCAAAAACGTAATCTTTCTGCATATAAACGAATACATCTTTTTTTTTCCTGTTGTATTTGACAGTAAGTGACACATTAAAGTTAACAGTGTGCTTGCAGTTGGTGACTGCCAGGCAAGCTGAGATAATCACCGAATGCATGAAAAACAGTCCTTCATAAGAGAGGGCTGAGAGTCCCCCTGTCTCCTACATCTGTGACCTCCTGAATGTTCTGCAACTGGGTCATGGAGATACACGTTCAAAGAGCAGACTGATTCTTAAATGTTCATCCAGCAATGAGCACAAGCAGCATGATCTCCTAGGAACAAAGGAATCAGACAAATAAGAAGCGGCTCCTACCTCAACCCACTGGAGTTCCACGGAGAGAAAGGCCACAGACAGTCATCACAGTTTGGGGAAGCAGGCCCTGGGCATCCCAGCGGGACACAGCCAGACGGGTGTGATTTCTCGGACAAGGAGCCGAGGTGGTACTAATAGAGGTTGGCAAGGCCAAGGGCTGGCATCGCTGGATGCCAAGATTGTCGTTTTTGGTGAGGGGGAGCTCCTTCAAGCTGGCTCTGATGTCCTTTGGACACGGCATCCTTTCTTGCATGACGAGATGTCACAGACTTTTGTCTGTGTCTTAGCCCAGACCTGGAGTCGGCCGTTTCTCCAAGGAGCACTGGCTCCTCCTGGTAGCGGGGTCTGGATGCCAGATAAACTGGCTTTTGTTTCACAAAAGAAACTTTAAAATTGCTTTATTCCTCAGAATTGGGTGGCACGACCATCAAAGTTATATGTTGTTCCATTTCAAACGCGAGCATACATCTTCCCGTCATCTAAAAGCATGAGTTCAGTAAAAGATGTTTGAACCCTTTGGTAGAGAATGTTCTGTTGCATGGGGCTGTGGTACTTTTGTGTCTAATGGTGACTGCCCTTGTCAGTTCATCCTAAATGTTTTAATTAGCTCCAAGTAATAAAGCTTCAAGTTAAATAGGCATTTAGGAAACTAATTAAATTCCACTTAAACAAGGAAAAGTAACCCAGTATCCCCCAGACAGACCTGTGTGTACTAGCAACGCTACCAGCAGGCCGATTGAAAGATGAGAATCTGGGACGCTCTGCAGCGTGGCCCGGTTGAGTCCCCATTCTGAGTCAACCAGTCACAAGCTAAGGGATGAGGACAGGGGACTCCCCCTTGCCAGCATCATCTGAAATCGGGTGTGGCACCGCCACCCCCTCGAGAGATGGCCACAAGATGGATAGGATCACGTTTCTGACGAGATAGCGTTCAGCACACAGAAGTACCGGGAGGAATCGAAACGCTTCTGGAAACACACGATGTGACGATGCCTTGGAAGACCCCAAATCTGGGGCTTGTTCTGCCTCTAAATAGCGGCGTGGCTGTTGACCCCTCAGCAGGTCGCTGGGACTCAGATCCCACACATGCAAAGCGGTGGGTTTGAGCCGCTTGATTCAAGGACAGAAACGTGTGTGTGTGAGTGCACCTGTGTGGCGTGTGTGTGTGTGCATGTGTGCATGGGTATGTGTGCACCTGTGTGGGTGCACGGGGGTGTGTGCATGTAAGTGTGCATGCATGCGTGTGTACAGGTGTGTGCGCGCACGTGTGAGGGCATGGGTGTGTGTGTGCAAGTGTGCTGCATGTGCACGTGTGCATGGGTGTGTGTGCGTGTGTGCATGCACGGGGGTGTGTGATATGAAGTGTGCTCTGGCCCCTGACAGCTGTAGTTTCGAAAGGTTCCTAATCGGAATCGCACTGTGCAGACTTTGCTGGGGCTGATCTGGACTGCATGCAAATCTGGGCTGTCGGCTGGTCTGAAGGAAGAAACTCCCAGCACAAACTATCATCTACACAAAGTCATGAAAGGTGATAATTCTTAATTTTTCTTTGCTTGAAATGTAGCCTGTATCAAATTCTTTCTTTTTTTGTTCTCTTTTGGGAGTGATTTTTTTGGGGTGTTGTAAGAAATCCGCACGAGCAGCAGCGGATATTGAAATCCCTTTTTTCTTCATAAAGTGGCAGAACTCCTGGCAGCTGTGGAAAGCGGAATCTCGTTTCCCCCTAGAACAAGGGGTCCCTGGAGTGATGTGGAAGGATATTTGGCAGAAAAATGTCTCAGCCAATCTTCGATGCCTCTGCTGTCTATCAGTCTCTTTCTTGTTTCTGCTAGCACTAAATCCCTAAATAAGATTTTTCCTACATCTTGATGTCAAAGGTTACAGGGGGAAAAATCCGTCTTTAAGTCCACCATTTTGTCTCCCTAATCAATTAATCTTCACACCACAGATGAAAAAAAAATCCTATTTTATGTGCTAAACCGAGGGAGGAGGGGAGCATCTTACATCTGTCTCCCTACCTCTGACACTGGGTGACGCCCCTCGACTTCTGTTGGTGACAACAGGTGATTTATGGGATCTGAGCCATGCCCAAGGCCACGTCTGTTCCCACGATGTGTCCGACCCTGTTGCTGCTGTCTGTGGCAGATGTCTCAGGGGTCTGTGGCCCCTGTAGGGTGCAGTGGCCTCAAGCAGGTACCAAGCTGGAACTCATTAATTTCAGATGTGAACAGTAGAAAGAGAGGAGAACTTTGGGGTCTATATTTTTATTTCTTACTGCCTTTAGGAGAGTTAAGTACAACATATTATTTTTTATTATTTTTTCTCTCTCAACATGCCTAGTAGTAATTCTTTCCATAGAAGAACATTTTAAAAGGGCAAGTTAAGAGTACATTAGAATTAAAACCTAGATAGCCAATATTCCTGGCAGGGATATACCAAGGCCGTATGCCCGCCTGGAGCCCATGGGCCCTTTGCATCTGAAGTTTGTTTTCAGGCTGTGTGCAATTGTAAAGCTGTAGCAAACACACATTTGTGTTGACTTAAATGTTAGTATATTTGTGTATTTTAAAGCCGTGACCCACGGATATACTCAATAAACTACACGCTCAATTGTAAGATACTTACAGACGCTGTGCTTCTGAAAAAAATGGCTATTCATTTGGCAAGTATTTTTGAGTACTCACTGTGTGGCCGGGAATGTTCTGGACACTGAGAATATGACACTGAATAAAGATAGAAATCCTGGACCAATACATGTGATGAACAGTGAACCGTGTAGTCTGTTTGAAGGTGCAGTGGAAGACCCAGAGCAAGGTACGGGGTGGAGGGCATAGTAGACAGAGGACCTGCCCACGAGGAGCAGTGAGGCAGGTGTCACTAAGCAGGTGACCTTTGCACAAAGACGAGTGAAATGGTAAGAGAGTACAGGAGACATCTGTGGGTAGAGACCTGAGAGTCATTGCATGCAAGTCAAGGGATGAGCAAAGCAAAGACTGAGGAGGGAGGGCACCTGGTGTGCCTGGGACAGCAAGGTGACCATGTGGCTGGAGCAGAGGGACAGGCTACAAGAAGAGGACACTACATATCACCTGGGGCTCAGGGCCACTGTGAAGACTCGGCATTACTCTAAATGGAAGGGACATGGTTGGGATTGGAGTAGAGACAGACAGACCCGACCCAGGTTCTGAAATGGGTCCGGCTTGCTGCTGGAGTGGGTGTAGATTGCAGAGGCTGGGAGAGAAGCATAGAGACCCAGGAGATGGCTGCTGAGTGGTCAGGTGGGGATGATGGCCACCCAGGCTGCGGGGCCGCAAGAGGGATCGTGGTCCAGCCAGGGAGGGTTCCCAATCAATGAGCCATGAGGGTGAGAGACAGAGAAAAGTCAAGATTGATTTCAAATATTTCAGCCTGAGATACTGGGAGGTTGCAGTTATGCCAACTGAGTCAGGAAGATGGCGGGTATAGTGGGATGGGGTGTGACTTTCAGAAATTCAATTTTGAACATGCTCGTTGTATGTCTGAGTAGAGATGGGGAGGATGAGGTGATGGGTGCATGGGGAGTTGAGGACGGATCAGGCTGGGAGGCACAGGCAGGATCTACCAGAGGAGAGACAATATTTAAAGGCAGAGATGAGAAAAATCATCAAGGAGCTCAGTGAGAGTAGAGAAGAGAAAAGATGACGTCAAGACCTTAGAGAAGACTGACATCAAGAAAGACATGACCCATGTTTGAGAGTATTTCATTTGTGTATTCTCTGTTCAGTACAATTCTAGTAAAATAAGGGCAACAAGTTTTACTTTTTTTTTTAACATTTTAAACTTTTCGGGAAAGAACAAATACCCAGAAAGAAAACACTCAATAGAAGGATGTGATGGAGACTTGCCTTCTAGTGGCCAAAGCTTACTATGAACTACTAATAATCACGCGTGTGCTATTGCTGCAAACATAGATAAACCCACCAATACAACACAGTAGGAAGCCTGGTAGCAGTCCCACAATACAGGAAAGCTTGGTGTTTGACAGTAGCTTTGAGATATAATATATAATATTGTATCTCTATCTTGGTACCGCATAAATAACAATTTCTTAAGTGTGGTTAATCTCTTCTGTATTTTCAGTTTGGGATATTGTCTGTGGCTTTCCTTCTAGAACATTAGGATTGAGGTTCCTTCTCCTTCACTGAGCCTCTCTCCCTACTCCACATAACTCCACACTTTCTTTCTTCCTCCCCATCCAGTCAGTAAATGTGAATCATACTTACAGCCAAATCATTATTACAATGATGTAACAATATTTAATGGGGAGTCATGCAGTATGGGGTTGCTTTTTCTTTCCTATACAATCTTTTTTTCAGTTGAAAGCATCTTGTTTTTCGGTTTGTTTAATTTGCTAAGTATTGATCACTAATTCATCTCCAAGCTGTGCACTAGCCGTCTAAATCTTCTCTTGATATATCCAAACATGAGAGCGTTCAGATGACTGTTTCCACTTGAAGACCCCCCTGTCGCTGACTTCCCAACTGCTCCTACAGGGATCAGGGACCGCAGGGCACCAGTGCTTCCCGCAGGGTCTGCCTCTCGCAGCCCTGAGGGATCCTCAGCCTTTCTCCTGTGTTGCACCCCATTTTCTTGCTTCTGTGTGGACTCCTTTCTTGGTTTACTTCCTTATTTTCTTGGTGCACATTTTCAAGTATCTTTCTGAATAGGAAGGATAATATTTGAGATCTAGAAAGCTTGAAGGTGTCTTTTTGCTCCCATCTTACTTTGTGGATAGTTGTTCTTGTAATGTAATTCTAGATCAAAGGTCGTATGGAACCTGTGTTTATAGATTGCCCTCTGAGTGGTGTTCTTGGAACTCCTCTGTAACCATGGTGCTCCGAGTCCACAGTGTGAAGTGTGCTCACGTCTATCCATGATGCTCCTTTCAGACATGGACGTCCTGGCCTTCAGTTTTAGGGAGTTTTCTGGGGTTATGTTGGTTACTATTTCATTTTTTCCAGTTTCTTCTTTTTCTTCTTCTTCTGTTCTTCCTATTAGTATGATATTGGACTTGTAGAACGTTACTGTCTTCTCCTTCTCCTTTTCCTCCTCCTCCTCCTTCTTCTTTTTTTCCTCTACATTTCACTCAACTTGATCTTTCAAACCCATTTAATTATAATTGCTATTTTTATATTTTTAATTTACAGGAGCCATTTCTTTCTCTCCTCCAAATTCATTCCTTTTTATAGCATCCTGTTACTATCTCAAGGATGCAGGACTCTGTCTCGACGAGGACATCACTTCCCTATTTGTGAAGCTGTTATCTTCCTGCAATTTGTCTTTGTTTGCAGTTTTACTTCACACACACACACACACACACACACACACACACACACACACAATTATAACTCAGGAAACCAAAATGTATATGTGTGTCTTTTTCTCATATTGAAGACCTTCTTCTGAAGCTTGGTGATCTTGGCTCTCTACTCTGGTTTAGGAGGGAAGTGTAGATAATTCTATTGTTCTGCAGAAAGGTTGGGGTGTGGGTTGGGCTGGCTGATCTGGCTGGGCTGTGTCTTATCCTTTAATGCATCTTTTCCTTAAAAAAATAATCCCTTAACTGTCATTATGGGGAAATTGTGAATGGGGTCAAGCCCCTCATCTTCTTTATTTTTTCTTTTTTTAAAGATTTTATTTATTTATTTATTTATTTATTTATTTATTTATTTGGGAGAGAGAAAGCCAGCATGCATATACATGTGAACTGGGGAGGAGCAGAGGGAGAGGGACAAGCAGACTCCCCGCTGAGCAGGAAACGATGGGGGGCTCAATCTCATGACCTTGAGAACAAAACCTGAGCCAAAAATCAAGAGTTGGACGCTTAACCGACTAAGCCACCGCAACGTCCCTTGCTCCTTGTTTTCAAGGAAATGCTCTCCTACCCACTTTCCTTTATGATTGCAAGTGGAGGTACATAGGGTCACATTTGCTCTTTTTAATATTAATAAACAATTTAAGCAATTCTGCTGCACACATCTGTAAGACCTTATTGCTGGTAAACAAGATTCTCAGAGTTAGACCAAAAGAATAGGAATGAAGTAAGAGAACACAGCTTGGCCATGAGTAGCCAGCATTCAGTTTTGAAAGACAGCAGGACTGTCTGTCGGTAGAGACACCCACTCATCTGCAATGTCTCCTCCTACAGCCAAGGTTCCACCTGAAATGTGATGCTGTGGAAACACTCATACTCGTACGTGGTTCCTGGATTCCTAAGCATTGCTTGTTTGAGTTCAAAGGTGCCTTTGCTTTCACCTTCTCATCATGCCATCCTCCTTCTTTGCTGATGTGAGAATTCACACCACCACACTGAGCACATTTTGGGGTCCTTTTAGGAGCCATTCTGAAAATGGTTCAACTCTGAAGGATTCTGATTGTCTCAAAATCTTTTCTTACATACAGCTAACATTTGCTTTCCTGTTACTTCAACTTAGCAGTGATACTTTTCCTTTTGGGAACAATATAGATTGGATCCATTCTGCTCCTCTCTCTTGAACTATTTGACCATCATGTCAGGAGTCAGACATCTTTGATTTTGTTAACAAATTGGTGACATCTTAGGGCTGTGGCATTGGATCAGGCATTAACTTGTTGTATCTCAGTTTTCTTCCCCCTTGAAGAGGGAGATCATGTCCTCTGGTGTTTCAGAATAATGAGCAGTTTGGGGAAGCCATAAAACTGTATGAAAGAAGAGGCACTCTTGGGACATACAATTATCGGGATGTTGCTTCTAGATTACTCAGCTTTCTGGCCGTCTCCTCCTCAACGTTCCCACTTGCCCTCATCCTTTGTGAGTTTTGTTGCTGAGTACAAACCAGTCCAGATACTGTCTGACCATTGCAGATTTCTGTGGGGTCCCTTCTTTGGTGCACTGCTCCATATCACTCCTCTATGGGAAGCCTCCAACCCCTTGGAAAGCCCAGCATGCAAGTCAGTCCTCACTGTCCTCTGACAGGTGCCTGGCCATAGTCCAGTTGCCCCAAACAATCTCTCAGGTCAGCTGTGAGGGCTGTGCTCATCCTTGATGATTCTGCTGTCCCCTCTGCCTTGCGGGTCAAGGCCAAGCCCCATCCCTCCAGAAAGTTCTTGTTTTCTATGCGTGCACACCTGCCTCTCCAGCACAGCCCCATCATGCTGCAGGAGGGTTTGGGAGTTTTTCTCCTGAAGGCAGATATTAAGCCAAACCTACGGTTATAGTTCCAGAATTTAATTCAGAGCAACCTAAGGGCTTAATAGATGTGATGATTAATCTTATGTGTCAACTTGACTAGGCCATGGGGTGTGAGATATTTAGTCAAGCATTATCCTGGGTGTGTCTAGAAGGGTGTTTCTGGATGAGATTGGCATTTAAATTAGTAGACTGAGTAAAACAGATGATCCTTCCTAATGTGGATGGGCCTCATCCAATCAGTTGAAAGCATGAGTAGAACCAAAAGGCTGAATAAGGGAGAATTTGCACTCTCTTTCTCTCTCTTTCTCTCAGTCTCTCTAACTGTCTTGGAGCTAGGACATCACTCTTCTCCTGCCTTCAGACTGGAGACTTCAGACTGGAACTCCTACCACTGGGTCTCCTGGGTCACCAGCTTGCCAACTGCAGGGTTTGGAATTTCTCAGCTTCCTCCTGATTCCGTTTCTCCAGAGAACGCTGACTGATACAACAGATGTTTCTTAAGTGCTGGTGTGGCTTACCTGTCCTCTGAGTTACTTGACCCTGAAAAAGAAATTTAAGTTTTCCAGAATCGACAACTATGATTATATAATACATAAGCTTATTTTTTCAATCAAATACCTTGTAATCAAATAAGAATGTATTGAGTGTCCAGCACATTCTTGAATTAACCGACTTAGTAACCAAAAATTTTGAAAACTGCACTCTACAAATAAGGAGAGTGAGAAAATTATATTCACAAGTGGGTATTTGCAAATATGGGGATTTGGGGTGTCCCAGGATGTAAGCCTCTAGAACGTCCAGAGCTCTTGCTTCTGATACTTTACAGAAAGGTTCCCGTGTAATTTGGGAGCAAGATGCAAGCTTGGGCACCTATGGGTGAGCAGGACGTGCTCGTAAAGCTAAGTGCTTATTATGGTTTGTGCTCAAGAAAGAGATGAATTGTGTGATTTTGATCACGGAAGGGCAAACCCCCCATTTGCTGTAAGGCCTTAAGAATGATTGTTGACAGGAGAGGGCCACGGAGGGAGCTAGATGCTGGAGGCATCAGGGAAGCTGGGTTGTGTCAAGCTACAGGGCCCATGGGAGAGGTGGGGGTGGGTGCAAGCAGCGTGGGCCTCTGCCCAGCACACCCTCAGCATCGCGGCAGGAGCTCTGTGCTAGTTACTCATTCTTGGGCTTCTCTTGAGCTGTTGGCCATTTCCCTATTTCTGCCTTTTTTGGGGATGGAGAGTGGGGATGGCAAAGCCTTTAGGAAAGAATGTGCCCCTCTCAGGGAGGAAGTGAAGGATAAACACAAGAGTACTTTCTATGCTATTTTAAAGACAAAATGAGCAAAAAACAAAAAAAATCAGGCAAGATGTATGTGTAGAGAAGAAAGGAATAACATATAAGTTCATCTGAGCTGAGAGCTCACAGAAGTTCCTTTCAGAGCTCACCCTAACTCCTGTCTTACAGACTTTCAAAAATGCTTTGTTTATTCAAAACCACATGGTGTATCCATGGCAGATCTTTCCTCTGCCTTAAACCAATCTTCAAAATAAATAGAGAATACAAAGCAACAGCTATAAAAGGAGTGGTGCTGTGCCGTGAGCCAACGCAGACATAGCAGGGCGTGATGCCGCGGCCTGCGTGCACCCTTCCCAGGGCCACATATGCACCATGAAGGATGTTCCTGGAGCGACATGCTAGCTTGCTCTACTGAGGGTCCCGAGAAGGCTCACCTGTTTACACACCCTCACCACTCAGGCGCAGCCTTGTGGACCTCCCCTTCAAGAGAAAAATTTGCTTTTGGAGACCACAGATTGTCTGCCAGGAAGGCTTGAAAACAGATGAATCAAAAGTGCCTTGGAAATCAGACCTTCAGGGACGTTAAGTCATTTCCAAGGCTCTGAAGTTGCCAGCCCCCAGCAGGTGGTCCAGATGCACCCTGATCCCAGCTCTGCTCTGCACACGCTCCTCAACCAGGGCTACCACCTGGGGACACTGGAACCACTATATTCCCTTGCCTGAGGTTGGGCCCTGCTTCATTTAGCAGCTCAAAAGTGCTCCTGGTGAAGTGGGTGTTATGAAGCCAACCTTTTACAACGACCAGTGGGACTGGGTGTGTAATGACTCGGGTCAATGCCTGGTGTTGTATAGTGTGGCAGTGATGGGTCCTGATGGAGGTGGTGCTCGGAGGGGTGGGATGTGACACTGCCTGCCACTGGGTTCAGATGTGTGAGTGTCACTGTCCTCGCATTTGGGGGTGTGTGTGGACTGGCGGAGGACGTGATGCTAGATGGTCTGTCAACACCATGACACATGCTGGGAGACGGCTCTGGTGCTGCAGAAATAGCTGCCCTAAGAATAGACTCTTGGCTTAGAGTCATCTGTTGAAACCCTGAGTTTCTTCTCCCAGTAACTCTGCATCCCCTTTGAAGCTCCGAAAGCCAATTTTAAGGATTTTCTGGTTACACTAATTATATGTTACTAAAAGCAGAGCCGCTTTCATTGTGTGTGATGGAGCCTTGAAAATAGAGCGCTGAGAGGGGGAGCCCTCTGGAGGAGTCCCGCCAACTCGGTCTGGGGCCTGTTACAGGATTCCCCAAAGAACATTCCTGAACGCAGCTATTCAGTGACCACAGTGTCCATCGACAGGTATGAAGAAGGCTAAAGGACATGTCAGCTCTCTGGGGAAGCTCACGTGCTGCACAGAAAGCCACAGAGGCAGTGGCTGGAGTGGGTCTTTGCCGTCCGACAACTGGCGTCCTTCCCTGAACAATGGTGGAGTCAGGGCTCCAGCCCCATATTTAGGGGTGTCATGACTCAGGAGATGGTAAGTGAGAAACACAAAATGTGAGTCTCCAAATATCACACCTGAGGTAGAGTAAGGAGAGCAGCTGGAGCCAGACATTTCTTTCTAAAAACCACAAATTCTGCTGAAACATCTCTTAAGTTGTAAGTGAAAGTACCATGGCTCCTCTTTTTAACTTTGGAGCTTAGGAGAAAGACTACACCAGCTCCACAGTCCTCACCTGCTCGACAGTCTTCACCTGCTCGACAGTCCTCACCTGCTCGACAGTCTTCACCTGCTCTACAGTTCTCACCGGCTAGTTCAGCTTGCTGCCACCTTGCACACTGAGCAGAGGGGAGGACCCACCCGCACCCCCATCAGCCTCACGTCTGTGCCCCTCATGACTGGTGGGGAAAGCTCACGCGGGGCTGTGCCAGCCTCCAGCCATGACTCTGGCAATGCTGGGGAGCCAGACCCAGAGACCAACCATCAGCAGAGACAGATACAAATGGCAATAGGAAGATCAACACAGAATTGGGTTTTGGGGTGTCCTATGCATTCCCAGAGGACCTCAGGGGGACTGAGAGCCAGCTGCCCGCCCAGTCGGAGCTCCTCTGCTGCTGCTGCTTGGGCTCACCTTCGGGAAAGTTAGCTGTGTCTGAACCCTGATCTCTGCGTCTGTTTCTAGGGAGCCCAGCCTGGGACACAGAAAGCATCCAGGGTGATGAGGATGAGACAGTTCTAGGGGTTCTGCACTCACCCCCTGGGAGCTTCCCTTCCTACCCGTCTCTTACAGCGATTGGACAGTGGAGGCCCATCCTGAGGTCACTCAATCGTCTTCATGAATATCACCTTAAACATAATGGTGGGTCTTGTTACCTGGGGACGCTAGGATGGGCCTGCCTGCTCCTTCCTCACACAGGTTTCCAGCTGGTGTCATGAGCCTGGCATGAACATGGGCCCACACCTGCCAGAAGAGGGAAGGAGGCAGGGGTCAAGGGTGGGCTTAGGAGGCTTTGACAGGGTGTGGTCAAGACCCCAACCAAGGTCTTAAAGCCCCAGTTCTGTTCTTCGATATCTGTGGGTAAAGTAGCCTCGGGAATCGTTAAAAGGCAGTTACCAGACCTGCAAGTGGTGGCTAATGTCATGTCAACTTGCTTGGTCCATGGGGTGCCCAGATATTCGGTCAAACATTATCCCTGGTGGGTCTGTGAGGGAGTTTCTGGATAAGATTAGCATTTTAGTCAGGAGACTGAGTCAAGCAGATTGCTCTCCCCAATGTGGGTGGGCCTCAACCCATCAGTTGAAGGCCTGGATAGAACAGAAAGGCAGTGACGGTGGCTCCTCCTCCTGGGCTTCCCTCAGACTTGAGCTGAAACACCAGCTCTTTCTGGGTTTCCAGCTGCTGACTTCAGACGGGAATGACACCACCGACTCTCCTGGGTGTCAAACCGCCATCTGGCCCTGTAGGTCTCAGGATGCCAGCCTCCATGATCACACGAGCCAATGCCTCCCGATCAGTCTCCTTATACAGATACACCCTACATGTGCTGTTTTTCTGCAGGGCCTGAGTAACGCACCGAGTTTGGGCCGGAAGGCCAGACTGTGCTGTGGGATATTTGGGGATGCAGAGGGCTCAGGCCTGGGACTGAAATGGTCCTAGGATTTTAGTTTAATGAAAGAGTGTGTGCATGTATGTATGGGTTCATGTGACCTATGTGCGTGTGTGTACCACATACGTGTGTATTAATAGATTTATATTTGATGAAATTCTTTACCAAGAAAGTGTCCCTTTATTCCCTTTATGCAAATCTCCTCCAAGTGAGCTCAGAGGAGCAACTTCTGTAAGTGCTCATGCTCGGGGTGGGGAGTGACCCTTGAACTTGCACCTGAGGACCAGGGGTAAGCATCTTCCCCTTCTGCAGAAAGGAACCATCATTTCTTCCCATCCCCCAAGCTCCTTGAATGGAGCTCATGCAGGGAAATGCACGGTCCCACTAAGTAGGTCTGGTACAGTTTGCTTGCTCTGCTGAGAATCGGGAACTGTGGGATTCACCGTTTCCATGTCACAGACTGGGATCTTCTTCCCAGGCTCCTGGATGATGGGGTGGACCTCACATCACAAAGAGGTTTCCCTGACCCGAAATGCCTCTCAGCAGTCGTCCATGTAAGGCACTTTCCCAAAAGGTCATGAGGGTCACGGACTGCGTTAGTCGGTGACAGCAGTGGGAGGATTGGCTGCTTCTGCCATAGGGGTCCCTGGCCATTTCTCTCCCTATGGAAAGGAAGGGGCGAGACACTCACCCACCCNGGCCGCAAGAGGGATCGTGGTCCAGCCAGGGAGGGTTCCCAATCAATGAGCCATGAGGGTGAGAGACAGAGAAAAGTCAAGATTGATTTCAAATATTTCAGCCTGAGATACTGGGAGGTTGCAGTTATGCCAACTGAGTCAGGAAGATGGTGGGTATAGTGGGATGGGGTGTGACTTTCAGAAATTCAATTTTGAACATGCTCGTTGTATGTCTGAGTAGAGATGGGGAGGATGAGGTGATGGGTGCATGGGGAGTTGAGGACGGATCAGGCTGGGAGGCACAGGCAGGATCTACCAGAGGAGAGACAATATTTAAAGGCAGAGATGAGAAAAATCATCAAGGAGCTCAGTGAGAGTAGAGAAGAGAAAAGATGACGTCAAGACCTTAGAGAAGACTGACATCAAGAAAGACATGACCCATGTTTGAGAGTATTTCATTTGTGTATTCTCTGTTCAGTACAATTCTAGTAAAATAAGGGCAACAAGTTTTACTTTTTTTTTTAACATTTTAAACTTTTCGGGAAAGAACAAATACCCAGAAAGAAAACACTCAATAGAAGGATGTGATGGAGACTTGCCTTCTAGTGGCCAAAGCTTACTATGAACTACTAATAATCACGCGTGTGCTATTGCTGCAAACATAGATAAACCCACCAATACAACACAGTAGGAAGCCTGGTAGCAGTCCCACAATACAGGAAAGCTTTTTGACAGTAGCTTTGAGATATAATATATAATATTGTATCTCTATCTTGGTACCGCATAAATAACAATTTCTTAAGTGTGGTTAATCTCTTCTGTATTTTCAGTTTGGGATATTGTCTGTGGCTTTCCTTCTAGAACATTAGGATTGAGGTTCCTTCTCCTTCACTGAGCCTCTCTCCCTACTCCACATAACTCCACACTTTCTTTCTTCCTCCCCATCCAGTCAGTAAATGTGAATCATACTTACAGCCAAATCATTATTACAATGATGTAACAATATTTAATGGGGAGTCATGCAGTATGGGGTTGCTTTTTCTTTCCTATACAATCTTTTTTTCAGTTGAAAGCATCTTGTTTTTCGGTTTGTTTAATTTGCTAAGTATTGATCACTAATTCATCTCCAAGCTGTGCACTAGCCGTCTAAATCTTCTCTTGATATATCCAAACATGAGAGCGTTCAGATGACTGTTTCCACTTGAAGACCCCCCTGTCGCTGACTTCCCAACTGCTCCTACAGGGATCAGGGACCGCAGGGCACCAGTGCTTCCCGCAGGGTCTGCCTCTCGCAGCCCTGAGGGATCCTCAGCCTTTCTCCTGTGTTGCACCCCATTTTCTTGCTTCTGTGTGGACTCCTTTCTTGGTTTACTTCCTTATTTTCTTGGTGCACATTTTCAAGTATCTTTCTGAATAGGAAGGATAATATTTGAGATCTAGAAAGCTTGAAGGTGTCTTTTTGCTCCCATCTTACTTTGTGGATAGTTGTTCTTGTAATGTAATTCTAGATCAAAGGTCGTATGGAACCTGTGTTTATAGATTGCCCTCTGAGTGGTGTTCTTGGAACTCCTCTGTAACCATGGTGCTCCGAGTCCACAGTGTGAAGTGTGCTCACGTCTATCCATGATGCTCCTTTCAGACATGGACGTCCTGGCCTTCAGTTTTAGGGAGTTTTCTGGGGTTATGTTGGTTACTATTTCATTTTTTCCAGTTTCTTCTTTTTCTTCTTCTTCTGTTCTTCCTATTAGTATGATATTGGACTTGTAGAACGTTACTGTCTTCTCCTTCTCCTTTTCCTCCTCCTCCTCCTTCTTCTTTTTTTCCTCTACATTTCACTCAACTTGATCTTTCAAACCCATTTAATTATAATTGCTATTTTTATATTTTTAATTTACAGGAGCCATTTCTTTCTCTCCTCCAAATTCATTCCTTTTTATAGCATCCTGTTACTATCTCAAGGATGCAGGACTCTGTCTCGACGAGGACATCACTTCCCTATTTGTGAAGCTGTTATCTTCCTGCAATTTGTCTTTGTTTGCAGTTTTACTTCACACACACACACACACACACACACACACACACACACACACAATTATAACTCAGGAAACCAAAATGTATATGTGTGTCTTTTTCTCATATTGAAGACCTTCTTCTGAAGCTTGGTGATCTTGGCTCTCTACTCTGGTTTAGGAGGGAAGTGTAGATAATTCTATTGTTCTGCAGAAAGGTTGGGGTGTGGGTTGGGCTGGCTGATCTGGCTGGGCTGTGTCTTATCCTTTAATGCATCTTTTCCTTAAAAAAATAATCCCTTAACTGTCATTATGGGGAAATTGTGAATGGGGTCAAGCCCCTCATCTTCTTTATTTTTTCTTTTTTTAAAGATTTTATTTATTTATTTATTTATTTATTTATTTATTTATTTGGGAGAGAGAAAGCCAGCATGCATATACATGTGAACTGGGGAGGAGCAGAGGGAGAGGGACAAGCAGACTCCCCGCTGAGCAGGAAACGATGGGGGGCTCAATCTCATGACCTTGAGAACAAAACCTGAGCCAAAAATCAAGAGTTGGACGCTTAACCGACTAAGCCACCGCAACGTCCCTTGCTCCTTGTTTTCAAGGAAATGCTCTCCTACCCACTTTCCTTTATGATTGCAAGTGGAGGTACATAGGGTCACATTTGCTCTTTTTAATATTAATAAACAATTTAAGCAATTCTGCTGCACACATCTGTAAGACCTTATTGCTGGTAAACAAGATTCTCAGAGTTAGACCAAAAGAATAGGAATGAAGTAAGAGAACACAGCTTGGCCATGAGTAGCCAGCATTCAGTTTTGAAAGACAGCAGGACTGTCTGTCGGTAGAGACACCCACTCATCTGCAATGTCTCCTCCTACAGCCAAGGTTCCACCTGAAATGTGATGCTGTGGAAACACTCATACTCGTACGTGGTTCCTGGATTCCTAAGCATTGCTTGTTTGAGTTCAAAGGTGCCTTTGCTTTCACCTTCTCATCATGCCATCCTCCTTCTTTGCTGATGTGAGAATTCACACCACCACACTGAGCACATTTTGGGGTCCTTTTAGGAGCCATTCTGAAAATGGTTCAACTCTGAAGGATTCTGATTGTCTCAAAATCTTTTCTTACATACAGCTAACATTTGCTTTCCTGTTACTTCAACTTAGCAGTGATACTTTTCCTTTTGGGAACAATATAGATTGGATCCATTCTGCTCCTCTCTCTTGAACTATTTGACCATCATGTCAGGAGTCAGACATCTTTGATTTTGTTAACAAATTGGTGACATCTTAGGGCTGTGGCATTGGATCAGGCATTAACTTGTTGTATCTCAGTTTTCTTCCCCCTTGAAGAGGGAGATCATGTCCTCTGGTGTTTCAGAATAATGAGCAGTTTGGGGAAGCCATAAAACTGTATGAAAGAAGAGGCACTCTTGGGACATACAATTATCGGGATGTTGCTTCTAGATTACTCAGCTTTCTGGCCGTCTCCTCCTCAACGTTCCCACTTGCCCTCATCCTTTGTGAGTTTTGTTGCTGAGTACAAACCAGTCCAGATACTGTCTGACCATTGCAGATTTCTGTGGGGTCCCTTCTTTGGTGCACTGCTCCATATCACTCCTCTATGGGAAGCCTCCAACCCCTTGGAAAGCCCAGCATGCAAGTCAGTCCTCACTGTCCTCTGACAGGTGCCTGGCCATAGTCCAGTTGCCCCAAACAATCTCTCAGGTCAGCTGTGAGGGCTGTGCTCATCCTTGATGATTCTGCTGTCCCCTCTGCCTTGCGGGTCAAGGCCAAGCCCCATCCCTCCAGAAAGTTCTTGTTTTCTATGCGTGCACACCTGCCTCTCCAGCACAGCCCCATCATGCTGCAGGAGGGTTTGGGAGTTTTTCTCCTGAAGGCAGATATTAAGCCAAACCTACGGTTATAGTTCCAGAATTTAATTCAGAGCAACCTAAGGGCTTAATAGATGTGATGATTAATCTTATGTGTCAACTTGACTAGGCCATGGGGTGTGAGATATTTAGTCAAGCATTATCCTGGGTGTGTCTAGAAGGGTGTTTCTGGATGAGATTGGCATTTAAATTAGTAGACTGAGTAAAACAGATGATCCTTCCTAATGTGGATGGGCCTCATCCAATCAGTTGAAAGCATGAGTAGAACCAAAAGGCTGAATAAGGGAGAATTTGCACTCTCTTTCTCTCTCTTTCTCTCAGTCTCTCTAACTGTCTTGGAGCTAGGACATCACTCTTCTCCTGCCTTCAGACTGGAGACTTCAGACTGGAACTCCTACCACTGGGTCTCCTGGGTCACCAGCTTGCCAACTGCAGGGTTTGGAATTTCTCAGCTTCCTCCTGATTCCGTTTCTCCAGAGAACGCTGACTGATACAACAGATGTTTCTTAAGTGCTGGTGTGGCTTACCTGTCCTCTGAGTTACTTGACCCTGAAAAAGAAATTTAAGTTTTCCAGAATCGACAACTATGATTATATAATACATAAGCTTATTTTTTCAATCAAATACCTTGTAATCAAATAAGAATGTATTGAGTGTCCAGCACATTCTTGAATTAACCGACTTAGTAACCAAAAATTTTGAAAACTGCACTCTACAAATAAGGAGAGTGAGAAAATTATATTCACAAGTGGGTATTTGCAAATATGGGGATTTGGGGTGTCCCAGGATGTAAGCCTCTAGAACGTCCAGAGCTCTTGCTTCTGATACTTTACAGAAAGGTTCCCGTGTAATTTGGGAGCAAGATGCAAGCTTGGGCACCTATGGGTGAGCAGGACGTGCTCGTAAAGCTAAGTGCTTATTATGGTTTGTGCTCAAGAAAGAGATGAATTGTGTGATTTTGATCACGGAAGGGCAAACCCCCCATTTGCTGTAAGGCCTTAAGAATGATTGTTGACAGGAGAGGGCCACGGAGGGAGCTAGATGCTGGAGGCATCAGGGAAGCTGGGTTGTGTCAAGCTACAGGGCCCATGGGAGAGGTGGGGGTGGGTGCAAGCAGCGTGGGCCTCTGCCCAGCACACCCTCAGCATCGCGGCAGGAGCTCTGTGCTAGTTACTCATTCTTGGGCTTCTCTTGAGCTGTTGGCCATTTCCCTATTTCTGCCTTTTTTGGGGATGGAGAGTGGGGATGGCAAAGCCTTTAGGAAAGAATGTGCCCCTCTCAGGGAGGAAGTGAAGGATAAACACAAGAGTACTTTCTATGCTATTTTAAAGACAAAATGAGCAAAAAACAAAAAAAATCAGGCAAGATGTATGTGTAGAGAAGAAAGGAATAACATATAAGTTCATCTGAGCTGAGAGCTCACAGAAGTTCCTTTCAGAGCTCACCCTAACTCCTGTCTTACAGACTTTCAAAAATGCTTTGTTTATTCAAAACCACATGGTGTATCCATGGCAGATCTTTCCTCTGCCTTAAACCAATCTTCAAAATAAATAGAGAATACAAAGCAACAGCTATAAAAGGAGTGGTGCTGTGCCGTGAGCCAACGCAGACATAGCAGGGCGTGATGCCGCGGCCTGCGTGCACCCTTCCCAGGGCCACATATGCACCATGAAGGATGTTCCTGGAGCGACATGCTAGCTTGCTCTACTGAGGGTCCCGAGAAGGCTCACCTGTTTACACACCCTCACCACTCAGGCGCAGCCTTGTGGACCTCCCCTTCAAGAGAAAAATTTGCTTTTGGAGACCACAGATTGTCTGCCAGGAAGGCTTGAAAACAGATGAATCAAAAGTGCCTTGGAAATCAGACCTTCAGGGACGTTAAGTCATTTCCAAGGCTCTGAAGTTGCCAGCCCCCAGCAGGTGGTCCAGATGCACCCTGATCCCAGCTCTGCTCTGCACACGCTCCTCAACCAGGGCTACCACCTGGGGACACTGGAACCACTATATTCCCTTGCCTGAGGTTGGGCCCTGCTTCATTTAGCAGCTCAAAAGTGCTCCTGGTGAAGTGGGTGTTATGAAGCCAACCTTTTACAACGACCAGTGGGACTGGGTGTGTAATGACTCGGGTCAATGCCTGGTGTTGTATAGTGTGGCAGTGATGGGTCCTGATGGAGGTGGTGCTCGGAGGGGTGGGATGTGACACTGCCTGCCACTGGGTTCAGATGTGTGAGTGTCACTGTCCTCGCATTTGGGGGTGTGTGTGGACTGGCGGAGGACGTGATGCTAGATGGTCTGTCAACACCATGACACATGCTGGGAGACGGCTCTGGTGCTGCAGAAATAGCTGCCCTAAGAATAGACTCTTGGCTTAGAGTCATCTGTTGAAACCCTGAGTTTCTTCTCCCAGTAACTCTGCATCCCCTTTGAAGCTCCGAAAGCCAATTTTAAGGATTTTCTGGTTACACTAATTATATGTTACTAAAAGCAGAGCCGCTTTCATTGTGTGTGATGGAGCCTTGAAAATAGAGCGCTGAGAGGGGGAGCCCTCTGGAGGAGTCCCGCCAACTCGGTCTGGGGCCTGTTACAGGATTCCCCAAAGAACATTCCTGAACGCAGCTATTCAGTGACCACAGTGTCCATCGACAGGTATGAAGAAGGCTAAAGGACATGTCAGCTCTCTGGGGAAGCTCACGTGCTGCACAGAAAGCCACAGAGGCAGTGGCTGGAGTGGGTCTTTGCCGTCCGACAACTGGCGTCCTTCCCTGAACAATGGTGGAGTCAGGGCTCCAGCCCCATATTTAGGGGTGTCATGACTCAGGAGATGGTAAGTGAGAAACACAAAATGTGAGTCTCCAAATATCACACCTGAGGTAGAGTAAGGAGAGCAGCTGGAGCCAGACATTTCTTTCTAAAAACCACAAATTCTGCTGAAACATCTCTTAAGTTGTAAGTGAAAGTACCATGGCTCCTCTTTTTAACTTTGGAGCTTAGGAGAAAGACTACACCAGCTCCACAGTCCTCACCTGCTCGACAGTCTTCACCTGCTCGACAGTCCTCACCTGCTCGACAGTCTTCACCTGCTCTACAGTTCTCACCGGCTAGTTCAGCTTGCTGCCACCTTGCACACTGAGCAGAGGGGAGGACCCACCCGCACCCCCATCAGCCTCACGTCTGTGCCCCTCATGACTGGTGGGGAAAGCTCACGCGGGGCTGTGCCAGCCTCCAGCCATGACTCTGGCAATGCTGGGGAGCCAGACCCAGAGACCAACCATCAGCAGAGACAGATACAAATGGCAATAGGAAGATCAACACAGAATTGGGTTTTGGGGTGTCCTATGCATTCCCAGAGGACCTCAGGGGGACTGAGAGCCAGCTGCCCGCCCAGTCGGAGCTCCTCTGCTGCTGCTGCTTGGGCTCACCTTCGGGAAAGTTAGCTGTGTCTGAACCCTGATCTCTGCGTCTGTTTCTAGGGAGCCCAGCCTGGGACACAGAAAGCATCCAGGGTGATGAGGATGAGACAGTTCTAGGGGTTCTGCACTCACCCCCTGGGAGCTTCCCTTCCTACCCGTCTCTTACAGCGATTGGACAGTGGAGGCCCATCCTGAGGTCACTCAATCGTCTTCATGAATATCACCTTAAACATAATGGTGGGTCTTGTTACCTGGGGACGCTAGGATGGGCCTGCCTGCTCCTTCCTCACACAGGTTTCCAGCTGGTGTCATGAGCCTGGCATGAACATGGGCCCACACCTGCCAGAAGAGGGAAGGAGGCAGGGGTCAAGGGTGGGCTTAGGAGGCTTTGACAGGGTGTGGTCAAGACCCCAACCAAGGTCTTAAAGCCCCAGTTCTGTTCTTCGATATCTGTGGGTAAAGTAGCCTCGGGAATCGTTAAAAGGCAGTTACCAGACCTGCAAGTGGTGGCTAATGTCATGTCAACTTGCTTGGTCCATGGGGTGCCCAGATATTCGGTCAAACATTATCCCTGGTGGGTCTGTGAGGGAGTTTCTGGATAAGATTAGCATTTTAGTCAGGAGACTGAGTCAAGCAGATTGCTCTCCCCAATGTGGGTGGGCCTCAACCCATCAGTTGAAGGCCTGGATAGAACAGAAAGGCAGTGACGGTGGCTCCTCCTCCTGGGCTTCCCTCAGACTTGAGCTGAAACACCAGCTCTTTCTGGGTTTCCAGCTGCTGACTTCAGACGGGAATGACACCACCGACTCTCCTGGGTGTCAAACCGCCATCTGGCCCTGTAGGTCTCAGGATGCCAGCCTCCATGATCACACGAGCCAATGCCTCCCGATCAGTCTCCTTATACAGATACACCCTACATGTGCTGTTTTTCTGCAGGGCCTGAGTAACGCACCGAGTTTGGGCCGGAAGGCCAGACTGTGCTGTGGGATATTTGGGGATGCAGAGGGCTCAGGCCTGGGACTGAAATGGTCCTAGGATTTTAGTTTAATGAAAGAGTGTGTGCATGTATGTATGGGTTCATGTGACCTATGTGCGTGTGTGTACCACATACGTGTGTATTAATAGATTTATATTTGATGAAATTCTTTACCAAGAAAGTGTCCCTTTATTCCCTTTATGCAAATCTCCTCCAAGTGAGCTCAGAGGAGCAACTTCTGTAAGTGCTCATGCTCGGGGTGGGGAGTGACCCTTGAACTTGCACCTGAGGACCAGGGGTAAGCATCTTCCCCTTCTGCAGAAAGGAACCATCATTTCTTCCCATCCTCCAAGCTCCTTGAATGGAGCTCATGCAGGGAAATGCACGGTCCCACTAAGTAGGTCTGGTACAGTTTGCTTGCTCTGCTGAGAATCGGGAACTGTGGGATTCACCGTTTCCATGTCACAGACTGGGATCTTCTTCCCAGGCTCCTGGATGATGGGGTGGACCTCACATCACAAAGAGGTTTCCCTGACCCGAAATGCCTCTCAGCAGTCGTCCATGTAAGGCACTTTCCCAAAAGGTCATGAGGGTCACGGACTGCGTTAGTCGGTGACAGCAGTGGGAGGATTGGCTGCTTCTGCCATAGGGGTCCCTGGCCATTTCTCTCCCTATGGAAAGGAAGGGGCGAGACACTCACCCACCCTCGGAGGGGCAAAACCTCCAGCCTGTGTGGATTCAGATGACCACGTGGCCTCTGCCCCTGGGCCACACCACGTGAGCCAGGCTGCCGGTACCAGGCTGGGCCGTGGCTTAGGTTTTCAGAGCAGGACATGGGACATTGTCCTTTGCCCTCAGTTACCCAAAGGTGTCTCTGAAAACTCTGTGACAAATGTCATCGTGATGGGGACATCATTTGTGATTCCTGTGTGCTCAGACCCATCTCACTTTATTGCACGAGCCACCTAAGCAGAGCAAGTGAATAGAACCCTGGTTCCATGATTGAAGGAAGCCCCCCCTCCCAAGGACTTCCGTGGGAAATCTGCTGGAAGTCACAGTGGTCTTCTGTTAAGTGGCAGACAGGTGTCTCCCACAGCAGGTTTTCTAAAAGTGCATTACACCTGCAAACAAAACAATTCTGACCTAATAGATTTAAGAATGTCACACGGTCTGAAGCGAGTACAGTGGCCAGGCCCCGGACAGGGATGGTGCTGTCACACGAGGCTGGAGGATGTCGTTCTGGAACACCCTGGTTAGGAACATTACAAGCCCCGCAGCTGTCCCATCTGTCCAGGCTGCAGAGAAGACCCCTGAGGCAGAGTGGAGAGGCCGTCGCACTCAGAAACACAAACCACGAGGAAAATGCACGTCACACAGTGTATCATTCTCGCCCCATCTAGGAACTGTTTTGTCCAAGGGTCTGTTCGCTGAGCAGGTGCGAGGCCTGCCGACTCCCCTCAGCTCTCGGGAGCGTCCGCTCGGGCTCAGTGAGCATCTGGTGGGACGGTGACCATTTGCTCTGCCCTGTGGTGCTGGGGCNTTCGCTGAGCAGGTGCGAGGCCTGCCGACTCCCCTCAGCTCTCAGGAGCGTCCGCTCGGGCTCAGTGAGCATCTGGTGGGACGGTGACCATTTGCTCTGCCCTGTGGTGCTGGGGCCTGGCCTGCGTGTCCATCTCTCCTGGACCGGGCGCCCTGGGAGGCTCTGTTGCAGCCGGAGGCAGGCCTAGAGGGAGGCACCAGGGGAAAGCAGGGTGGCCGCTCCTTCCCTCAATTCCTGTAGGCCTCCCGTTCCCATCAGCACCACCGTGGCCTCTTTTGGTCCCATGGGTGGGTGCAAGTTGTTCCAGTAGTCATGGTAGATCCCAGCCTCTCGAATCAGTTTCAAGGTGCCCCCAAAACCCAGCAACTCTGGCCAGGCAGGGCTCTCCCGTCCTCAGAGGTGTCTGTGGCTGCATTGTGGGACCTTCCCCCAAGTCCCTGACTGCCAATCATCTGGCTTCATCTGTCTGTCCCCCAGCTGGAGGCGGGGTGGCTGCCTCTTGCTGTTGCTCAGGGATGGAGAGTACTCTCGTGGGCCTTCCCACTTGCCCGGTGAATAATTCTTCCTAGCATGTTCTCCGTTAGGACAGCTGCCATGGTTCTGTCTCCCTGCTGCCCCCCGCAGGTCTAGGGGCCTCCTCATCAGAGCCTGGCTCTCTGAAAGCAGAGGTGAGGTCACCCCTTGCCCCTCTTCCTGACTGTGCCCATGGCGCCCCACGTCTGCACATCCTTGCTTGGCTCCGGCAGCAGTCCTGAGCCAGGGTGCGGGTGTGCAGCAGGGCCACAGTCCAGCACGGATGTGGGTGTGGGCGTTGGGGCCGTTGGGAGGAGAGCCTCACCTTTGGGACGGGGAGAACAGACAAGACTGGAGCTCGGGGACGTTTAATTATCCATTAATCCTTATGTGTTTAGAGAAGAGGTTTTTCATATAGCTCACCTGGAAAGAATGTTCTTTGGTGTAAAACTCTATTCTATTCATAAAGAGCTCCCTTGACTTTACTCTGGCAAATGCCCAGGTCCAGGTTACATGTCTGAGGAGAGCTTTATACAAATAATGCAAACAGTGTAAAATTTAGCTTCAGTCTGTAACACTCGCCCCTATATTTTAATGAACAATAATGACTCCAATTGAAAGAAAGTATTTCATACCTTGTGGTAAGTTTTCTGCCACCTGCCGGTGGAAGCGGTTCTCCCTGACCTCCGGTTCTGCACAAATGCTGTCGTTTGTGACATTGTCGCATGGTCTGTTAGAAAAATGTCCTTGAAGCCTTGGTTTCGTCGATGGCAAGAGTGGCCTGGGTGCCTTCTGTCTTCCGTTTACCAACACCAGGGATCCAATGTCACAATGCTGTTGTATGTGTCTGAGTCTGGTCCTAATCCTGGGATGCAGCCTTGCTTTGAACAACAGCCATGCACCTTGGATGGACTTGTCTCAGGGCAGGATGACTCCAGACAGCACATCTGAGAACCGGAGTGAAGATTTTGCTTCTTATAAACATGCAATGAACTTTCTAGAATGCATCTGGACTTACAGAAAAGCTGCCGCCATAGCAAGGGATCTCCAGCATGTCTCCACACATTTTCTCTCTTCCGTACCCTCCACTGCTATACATTTTACACATTTGTGAACCAACATCCCTATGTTACTCTGAATTGAACCCCACTCTTTATTCAAGCATCACTAGTTTCCTCTTAATGTCCCTTTTCTGTCCTGGACTCCTCCCCCCCCCCCAAGAGGCCACTTCCCATTCAGGCGGCCCCATATCTCCTTACCCACCTCTGGGCTGTGACGGTGTCAGAATTCCCTTGTTTTCAGTGACATGGAGAAGCGTGGGGAGTGTAGGTCAGATATTTTGTGGAATGTCCCTCAGCTTGGGTTTGGTAATGTTTCTCTATGGTTAGACAGGGTGTATGGATTTTGGGGAGGAAGAGCCTGAGGTGAAGTGACATTCTTCTCATATTGAATCTGCTGTATGTGGCACTGACGTGACATCTCATTGATGATTTTCATCTTGGTCATCTGGCAGAGAGCAGTGTCTGCTGGATTTCTGTCCTGAAGTTACTTCTGATCCCATTTCCATACTCTACTTTTTGGAAAAGAGTCACTCATTGCAGCCCACACCCAAGGGGAGAGAAGAGGGGTGATTTTTCCTTTCTCTAGAACTTCAGTGAAATGTCCTAAATGCCTTGCTTCTCCATCTTCATGCACTTGGATGGGCCAAATCTGCTCTCAGAAGACATGTGGTGGTCGTCTCCTGTCTTCCAGTGTGGGAAGACTCATCCCGAGTAGATAGTCACTTGGGGCAATGAGCGTAAGTAAGTAAAACAAACAAACAAACAAACAAACAACAACAACAACAAAAAACATAGACAAAGAAAAAGAACATAGACAATTCAAGACTGTTATTAGAAAAAAAGAACTAGATCTTGGATAAAAATATAAAGGAAAAATATGAAGTCTATTTTCTCATTTCTTTCTGTTNAACAAACAAACAAACAAACAACAACAACAAAAAACATAGACAAAGAAAAAGAACATAGACAATTCAAGACTGTTATTAGAAAAAAAAGAACTAGATCTTGGATAAAAATATAAAGGAAAAATATGAAGTCTATTTTCTCATTTCTTTCTGTTCAGTGCAAGTATTCACAGCTGTCTCAGGAGCTTGGGTCTGTGTCCCTTGGAACGCTCCCTGCTGGTTCATCTTCATCTGCCAGCACAGCCACTACAGCAGGTGAGGACCATGGACGTCAGGGCAGCCCCTGATGCACGAAGGGCCATAGATGTCCACCTGAGCCACCAGCCCACCCTCCACTCTGGCTTGTCCGTTAGCACAAGGGGAGGTTCTGTGGCAGAAACCAAAAGAGAAGAACAGGCAGAACCGGTCTCCCAGGGACCACATGAAAACACTGTTGTCAATGTCTTCCAAAATAAATTGCTCACTTGCCCTGTTTCTTTCCTAAGTAAAAGGACGGCAAATATCAAAGTTCTTTTTCATTCACGTTATTGAAGAAGTTGTAATATTATGACTTATAGTCTAAAACTTTATATGTATATGTGTATATATGTATCTATAGACATATATGCATATGTGTATATGTGTGTATGTGTGTATATTTCTTTTCATTTTCTAGAAATACAAATCAATGTACAGAAAGTCCACGGTTTGATTTTTCACTACAAGTTTCTACTGCTTTTGGGATCTAGAGAAGTCAGCAGAACCCAGTTCTCCACAACAGTGCTGCTCTCCTAGGGCTTCCATGAGGATAGATATATGGCAAACACTCAGAAAAGCCCCTCACATGGTATTAGCACTCTGAAGCTCGAGTTTCTAGTGTAGCTCCATCATGTAACTGCCTTTGTCAGCCTGGATGCTAGAACAGAAATACCACAGACTCCGGGCTAAACCAACAGATGTGTATTTTTCACACTCCTGGAGGGTGGGAACCCAAGATCACGGCTCTGGGAGAGACTGTGTCTGCAGAGGGCTCCTTTCTGGTTTGTAGACGGCTGTTTCTTGCTGTGCATTCACATGGCAGATGGGTGGAGGGGGCTTTCTGGGCTCTCTTATCAGTGCCCTGATCCCAAACATGAGGACCCCACCCTCATGACCTGATCACACCCTGAGGACCCCCACCTCCAAATACCACCGTATTGGGGGTTAGGATTTCAACCGGTGACCTTTGTGGGAGACTCAAACATTCAGTCCATAACACCAATTAGTTGTCATAAATGGTGGATTTTTTAAAAAACTAAAATTCTTTTCTTGCCCATCAGCAGTAACATCAAGAGCAAACATAGAAGACTTCACTGCTCTCGGGAGTCCACACATATCAGCACCAGAAACCATCCCAGAAGGAAGACATGAAGGACAAAGGCTCTTTTGCATTTACTTAAACATAAAATTTCAAGATTAATTATAGTAGTATTTACCTGTATTGTATCAGAGAGCTGATAGCGCCTGCCAGTGTTAAAAAAGTATGAAATAAACATGTTTTTCTTGGAAGTTGTTTTTCCCTGTATTGTATAATAGGAATGAGTGATAAAAGTGAAGAACTGCTCAGATGTCTGCTCATGGCAGCTCCTTTCCCACCAGGGACACTTTCACTCTATGGTGTGTCACACCGTGACCATGTTCAGTGAACAAAAGTTGATGCATGTAACTACTCAGTGGGGTAGGAGGGGTCCCAGTGCTTTCTTTACAGGCAAGCAATGCACACCTGGATGGGAAAAACCAGTGGGTCCACAACCAAGCAGATCAGACTTTGGATGGAACTTCAACCCCTTAGTTAGACATCTCGAGGAGCCAGGGACCCTGGTCACCCATGTTTTTCTTGACTCAAGCATGCCCTGAGTTAGCACCTTCTGTGTGTGAGTTCCCAGATCCAGGGTGTGGGAAGGTCTTCTCATCAAGAAATGTTTTTTTTTCAGTAGAACTGCAGTAGCTGGTGGTTGTGGTCACTCACCCACACCTGGAGGAGAGACACAGCCTTGAGGATCTTAGCATGTGGGAGTGTGGGAGGGACTTTCACTGCCCTGTCCCCCAATCANGGTGAGTTCCCAGATCCAGGGTGTGGGAAGGTCTTCTCGTCAAGAAATGATGTTTTTTTTTCAGTAGAACTGCAGTAGCTGGTGGTTGTGGTCACTCACCCACACCTGGATGAGAGACACAGCCTTGAGGATCTTAGCATGTGGGAGTGTGGGAGGGACTTTCACTGCCCTGTCCCCCAATCAGGACGGATATCCTCCCCTTGCTGGCTTCATTTTCTTCTTCATTTCCTTGGGGACCTCCCCAGCATTAGGCTCTGGGTAGTTCCATAGCCTTCCTCTGAGTCTCCTCCTGCAATGACACCACTTTCTGGTCCCTCAAGTTCTTGCTTCTAAGTAGAAGCTCTCTGGGGCCGGCTTTGCCAGCACCACGTGTTAGAAAGAGCCCCATTGTCATAGCAAGGCAGGGAGGCTAGATCCCCTTCTCCAGGGTTTCTGCTGAGATGGATGAGCTATCTCACTCATGCTTGGAGCTTGCAGGAAGTTGGCACATCCTTCCTTGAGAATCTGCATCGTGACTTGTAGTAGCTATGGGGTCACCTTGATTTAGAACTTGGCTCATTGTCTTCAAGCAGTGGGAAAACAGTGCCTCCACCCCTTGACTGTGGGTTACCTAGTGAAGGAATAAGACCACAGAGTCAACCTTGGAATCAGAATTGGTCAACTTTGGAAGATAAATTTGTGCTTTCTTACTCAGGATCCAGATTTATTTATCACTTACAATCGTCAGAGGCCAAAAGTTGCTTGTGTTTGTAAAGACAAGGAGCCCACCCCATCATTTATAAGTTTACCTAATCAGTGCTTATTGAGTATTAAGTAGGGATACATCATGGGTTAGTAGCTGGGTCTACAAGGATAAGCAAACCCAACACCCTCCCTTTCTGAGAGTGGGGGCCAAGATCTCTGTACCCTTGGAGCCCAGGCCCAGTGCTGTGCTAACACTTGGCAGCAGGAACCCACTAAATGTCCAATGAAGGTAGTGCCTCAGTTTCCCAATGGCCAAGACGTCCATTATAGGTCCCACCTCTACAATCTCTAGAAATAGTGCACTGATAAATTGGGAAAGCCACAGATCAGGGATGCAGGGAAATGTTTAGAATGCAGGAAATGGCCCATTTTTACACCATTTCAGCAGCCACAGACATGGGCAAGCAGGGTAGTAAGAGGGTTTACGGGCGGTTCTGGGTTTAACCAGTTGTAGGAACAGTGCCTTTAGGAACAGGAGCAGAGTGTTTCATTAGTGACCTTCCCACCTGGCACCCACCATTCACCCAAGTCTGTGTGGTTCCATCATGAATAACACATTAACACATGAGCATCTGTGTTACCCAGGATTGCATAATGTATGCTGGGCTTTACATGTTCACTTCACCCACAAGGGGTGTTACAGGAGAGAGAAGGAGAGGAGCAAGTTGTGATTTTTCATCTTTATTTACTACAAATATTCTTAAAGTAACTTTAGATTGAATGCTTTCTAGGTAGTTCAGCAGGCTATACCCTAAGTTATGCAATTGTTAACCAAAATTACTATTTTCACGAAAATGTGACAGATGTGTAATAATAAGACAACATTTTTAATTTTAGCCTGCTGTTTATGTTGACATTCTATAGAAATTTATAAGGTATAGTCTGAGTACTAGTTCATTAACTCATTCATCCATCCAAAAACTATTAATTAGCTGTCTTCTCTGTATCAGGCCCTGGATGAGGTCCTGTGGATATAAGGCCCCACTAACAATAGCCACTGTCATTCATCCACTTAAGGTGGCAAATGCTGGTGCTTTAGAGGGGCCATCACAGGGCCAATGGGGGCCAGTGGTGCGACGACCACGTGGAGTATACTGACCACATTTAAAAGGGGCGGGCTCCACCCACACAGATAGCAGACCCAACATGGCCAGACTGCGCAATTTGTTTTAAAAGAAGGTAGGCATTGGGGCACCTGGGTGGCACAGCGGTTAAGCGTCTGCCTTCAGCTCAGGGCGTGATCCCGGCGTTATGGG
>NC_048220.1:145014510-145020710 GCF_002007445.2 Ailuropoda melanoleuca | reverse complement strand
GCCTGATGTGGGGCTCGATCCCATAACGCCGGGATCACGCCCTGAGCCGAAAGCAGACGCTTAACCGCTCTGCCACCCAGGCGCCCTGGAATATCTCACTTAAACAGTCTTGGTAACTAATCTAAACATGCTTGCAAGAAAACATTCTGTGGGTCATACCAAACCTGTCAGTGAGTTGGAATGAACTCTGGGGTAAGTGGTTATTATGCAAATTCTTCAGAGTTGATGAAGGAGAAAAGGAGGGAGGGAGGGGGCTTTTCTATGGCAGCGTTGACCATCTGTGATATGTCAGCGCCAACCTCAAGCCTTGGTGGGACAATGGTGGATACTCGTGTCCTGACCCTACAGTTATTTGTGGACTAAAGAAGCAAGTTCCAGGTAATGTATGGATTGGGCTGTGTTGAGTGTCTGTGAGAGTAGGCCCCGGGCCCTAGAGGTGAGCAGGGAAGATGGGCTCTTCACTGGGGACGCACTTGGCTTAGTGGAGAAGATCCTAGGGGACACGAATTACAGTGGTGGTGAGGTCTCGGATGGAGAAGCACTGTCACCTGCAGAAATGTCTACCATCACTTAGGAGTTCGCTCACTGCTAGATTTCCAGGGAAACACTGCTCGGTGGCCATCTGCAGGACAGGAGCCCTGTGTGACTGACACAGAGGGTAGACCTCCAGAAACTGTGTGTGATGCTTACATCAGGGAGTCTGGAGCAGTGAAGACTCAGGAAACCTCCTTACTTCAAGGGAGTACCTTTCTCTTGATTGACCATGACTAGGCGCTCATACTGAGTGCGTGAACGAGGTACAGAGTGCTAAATACTACAAGGTGCCTCCCAGGCCCCCCCCCACCACAGACACACACACGTACACACATTTACACACACAGTCTTGGATATACACCCTGCACCCTGCCTCCTGCACGGATGTCACTTCGTCACTTGTATACAGGCAGTGGGACCTGGGCGAGGTGCTTTGATGGTGAGACACACAAATTTGCAAACTAATCTTTTGCTGTGTTAGGTGCATCCAAGGGTATGGAAATGGGTCCAAACCAAACGGGTTGGTGCCACCTGCTGCCTCCTCGGTTGTGTGCTTCAATGTCTTGTAGTAAACAGAGATGAACATTTCCGAGCAGCAACCAATTTGGTCTAATCAGGTTAATTAAAAATATCAGCATAATAGGCAAAGATGGGCATTCTGCTTTCCTCCGCCATAGCTGTGAGACAAATTCACCGCTCTGCTACGGTGCGGGCTCGCATAGATAAGCTGCCAGTTTTTCTCAGGCACACAGAAGGTGCATTAAGTCAATCTATATGCGGCATGAGCTGGGCGAGTCACCTCGCCTGTCTGTCTTCCAATCTTCATTTGTGAAGTGGCCCATGGAGGGCCCCCTGCTCCAGCCCCCCCTGCTGCCTCTGGGGCTGCTGGTGCAGGGGCAGCATCTCCCTGATCTGATCCACAGAGCTGGGGACGATTTGTTTTCTTATCCAGGTTACTGGAGTGGCTGCTGGAGCTGCATATGAAATCTACTGTGGCTGATTATTAGAGCATTAAAGATCCCTTTTGGTGCCTGCATTTTATCCCCCGCTTTCATATTAGTAACCCTTTTTATTTCCTAATATCCCCTGTGTCTGACAGTACGTCCTAACCTCTGACACCAGGAAGTCAGTCAATAAACCTAGCGCTCTTTGATCCGCAGGATTATGGGATTGCTGTTTATGCAAAGGGAAACATCAGGATAAGCAAATATGGAAGAGAAAAACCCCTCCGGAGCAGGGGAGTTTGAAGATGAAGAAGAAACAACTCGAGAGCATTTGCAATGCAAACCCTACTGGACATCTGAGCCTAATTTATCAGTTGTAAGAAAGGAGATCAGACGCGAGACATTTCTGCCCATGATTCGGGATACTGTGCGACTTCCGGTGATTTGTAGCAAACACACTGCCCCTGGTTAAATATCCGCGATGCTTCTGGTGACACAAGGCAGCACCATCCATCCTGGCCACATCTCTAAACAATAATGCCCTTGAAGACTCAGCAACTGGGGACAATGTCATGTTCCCCACGCAGACTCCTACCAGTGACTCAAGGGATGAAAACAGTTACAGTGGCTTCCCTTTTCTATCTGTGGTCCTTTACTGTCACCCTGGCAAAAGAACGCTGGTCTCCTCGGACATGAATAGAAGTCCCTGTATCACATTTCTTCACTCCGTAGGCTCTGCTGTCCATTTCCCAGTGGTTCCACATGCCTGCTTCTTATAGCGGGAGTTTTAACTCTCAGGTCAGGAGACGTCCAGGGTCGGTGTACTAGCAACGTGCACTTGAGACATAAGACTTCCTTTGTCTTTTGGCAAAACCCTTTTAGTCATTGTTTCAATCAGGTGAAGACTCAGAAAAAGAAATTAGAAAATACCAACACAGAACTGTGACTAAATCCGTCATCTTCTCTGACACTTCAGATGTGTATTCTTCCTCAGTAATCTTCTCCAGAGAGAAGGCCTTTCCATGGAAGCCGGTGTTTTGCAAATAGACTGGGCTCCCTTTGCCTTTGTGTATTTCCCTAAGGAGAGAAGATGCGCGGGGGGATGGGTGAATCCTATTTAGCAATATTACCATATTTTTTCATTACTGTGTATTCTGTTTACCTTTACCCATAAGAGTGGAGAGTAGGCCTGTGCTTTCTCGTCTCCAGAGAAATCTGAGGACAGGCAGTTTGTTCTAAAGGCCTAGCTTCATCCTGGAGATTATGCAGGAGCCCGGGAAGAAAAAACCACGGAAAGTGAAACCCAGGGTCTTGGGGGAGCCAGAGAGAAGGCAGGCCTCCCTCATCCACCTACCGCCCCCCCCCCCACATTCACGGAGACTCCCGCGCCTGCTGGGCACAGAGGGGACTGAAGACTGGGGGCCATCTCCTGCAGAGACGGTGAGACTGTGAGCCGGGCATGGCCCCGGAGACGTCCCTGAATTTCCCACAGCAGAGGAATGGGAGCTGGGCCAGTGGCTGGGCCTTCAGGACTACAGAGGAGTGGGCTTCATGTTGACCTCAGGGAGCTGACAGCTGAAAGTTAGACAGGACCCTTTGCCTCCTGCCAGCCCTTAACACTGCCAGGAAAGTGAGGCAAGGTGAGAGAAGGAACCGCAGGGACAGACTCGCAGGGATGGCTCTATGGAAGAGGAAGTCCGCAAGCCAGCCCACGAGGCGAGGGTGGAGAATGGGGACAGGCTCCAGCAGACAATCCTTACGGAGCCCATGGGGCTGTCGACACTGTGGTGATTTTCAATCATATTGCTTAAATTATTTTCAAATTAGTTTTTCAAGGAAGAAAAAAGATAATTGTAAAAAACACATAAACTTCATGATGTAGGTATTCCATAGAGTGACTACATTATAGATAATGTTTCTCAAATAAGAGCATCCGATCACTTTAATTTCAGAAAAATTATAATCATTTGCAAACTATTTCGTGACAGACAAAGCATCAACATTGGTTGTATTTTTAACTGATTTTATGGTGATTGCCAAGATATGTACTTTAAAAGAACAAATTCCTGGGACCCTTGGGTGGCTCAATCAGTGCAGCATCTGCCTTCTGCTCAGATCCTGATCCCGGGGTCCTGGGATCAAGCCCTGGTCCGGCTCCCTGCTCAGTGGGGAGCCTGCTTCTCCCTCTGCCTCCGCCCCTCCCCCTGCTTCTCCTCGCTCATGCTGTCTGACAAATAAATAAATAAAATCTGAAAAGAAGTTTACTTTGAAGTCAAAACAGGAAGAGGAAGAAGAAGGAAGAAGGAGGAGAACAATCACCACTGCTGTGAATTATATAATTTGGAAGAGCCCACTAAACTTCTTATAAGTTGCTAAACCATATTATCAAGGACACATATGCCATCTTCCTCGATAGATTTAAATACATATTCAGAAAACACTTTTATTAAAATATGAAAATGTCAAAATAAAATCGTAAAATAAGGGCATGCCCCATGATCTTATTTTCTAGCCAATTTTAAAGAAGATCCCTCCTCCCTTCTTGTCACACCACTGAACACTAGGAGAAATGCTGTCGGATCCGCAAGGCCCCTTGTGTGGGAGGCATTTGGTTTCAGAGGTGCTGGGGGCACCTCGAAGCTTCAGAGCCCAGCTATGGGGAACGCGTCCTGCTGCTCCCTGATGGGCAGCAGCTCCAGACTCAAGAATCCGCCGCGATCCGCCCCACTCTCCCCTAAAGGAGCCTGTGGGGTGAGGCTGTGCCGGCAGGCGCGCTCTGGGGAGGTCCCGCTGTCTCCCTGTCCCCGGGATGAAGCTCCACAGTGACCAGACCTCAGGTGGGAGCTTTCATGAGGACTAGAGCCATGGCACAGCCCAGACGCAGGGCCGGAAATGGGCCACACTCTCCGAATCTTAGCATCTTCCATATATAAAACAAGGGGATGTTGACAGACGCATTCAGGTCCATGCCGTTTAAAAGCGTGGGACTGAGGAAGGAGAAGACGAGCTGGCAGAAGGTGTGGGTAGACTGATGAGCCATAAAATAGCACCAGCAGTAACAAGTGTGCCTCTCCTCTTGGCGGTTTGGTGCTGAAGTTACAGGTGGCTGAGAGTTCAGTGTCAGCCCTGGAACCAGAAACCTCGAGGGGAAGGGGCGGGCAAAGCCCTTCTAAACACTAGATAGAAATAATACATCGCAAAGGGGATTACTGAGGTTTAACACCATAGAAAAGTAAATTTTTATTTGTCTAAAATACCATAAAGATTAAAAGACTCATGACAAATCAGAAAATACTACAAATGGAGTTTAGAAGTCTTTATGTATAAAAACTCATAAAACAATAAAAAAGCATAAGAATAAAAAAATAAGTCACCTATCACATCGGGAACCATGTAAAGTTTTTATATATAAGATATTGGGAAATGTAAATTCTTATACACGGATGTTTGGTGAGGCAAATTAGGAGAAATTAACAGAGCGTGTTGGTAATGCTAGTTCAAAGCCTTAGAGGCGTTCTTGCACTTTGCGTCTAAGTTCTACTTCCAGTAAATTTTCTTCCATAAATCACCACTTACATGCAAACCTCTGAGACAACACAATTGTATTGAAGACACTGAAATAATTCATAATGTCCTTCGCATTTAATGGTAAAATATCCCGTATTAAGGCATCGGCACCGGCGTTCTCTCGCCAGCGACGTTCTTCCCCAAATACGAGCGGGGCTGTTCTCGGCTCACACATCACCTGTTGGGGCCCGATATTCTCGCCACTTACTTGAGATCGCACCCCGCCTCCCGTCACTCCGACTCCCACGCGCTTTGCGGTCGGTCTCACGCACCAACGGGGGAGCTCCGCCAGTGCTGGACTCAGCCACGTTTGTTCCCGCACCAGCCTTCCTGCCTGGAACAGCACAAGGCGGCTCTCGGCGACTGTTGAACAGAGTCCACAGTGTCTTAGTACATTCTCTCAATGTGCTGAAACCTCTCCAAGCTCGATATGACCACACTGGATCTGTGAGAATGCAGAGGCCCAGTGCAGTTAGCAGGTGCAAGCGACATCACACACCACAGTCTGGCAGAACCGAAAAATGGACCCTCCATGTGATTCCAAGTCAGGGGAAGGAAGGGCGCAGAAGCTTCTTGATGGGGTTTTCATTGTATCTGTGGGGCTGGGGGAAAGAGAGGGATGGAGGGCTTGTGAGAGGGAGTGCCATGGCAGGGAGAGGGTTAGGAGGATTAAACTGGCAGGAATATAAAAGATGAGGAAGGGCGGCTGAAGAATAGAGTCAAAATAAATCAAAGTCGGAGGGATCCCCTTTCTCCACATCCTCTCCAGCAATTGTTGTTTCTTGCCTTGTCAATTTTTGCCATTCTACCTGGTGTAAGGTGGTATCTCAGTGTGGTTTTGATTTGAATTTCTCTGATGGCTAATGATTTTGAACATTTTTTCATGTGTCTGTTAGCCATTTGTATGTAATCATTGGAAAAGTGTCTGTTCATATCTTCTGCTCATTTTATGATTTTGTTTATTTGTTTCTCGCGTATTGAGTNCGTATTGAGTTTGAGAAGTTCTTTGTAGATCTTGGATACCAGTCTTTTATCTGTAGCGTCATTTGCAAATATATTCTCCCATTCCATGGGCAGCCTCTTAGTTTTTTTTTTTTTTAAGATTTTATTTATTTATTTGACCGAGATAGAGACAGCCAGCGAGAGAGGGAACAC
>NC_048220.1:145009846-145014410 GCF_002007445.2 Ailuropoda melanoleuca | reverse complement strand
CCCATTTTATGATTTGTTTATTTGTTTCTCGTGTATTGAGTTTGAGAAGTTCTTTGTAGATCTTGGATACACGTCTTTATGGCAACGACTGGATGTAACGTCTGAGTTTTCTTTTCTCACGGGAAAGATCCATCAGCATGGACGATGGCGACACCTGTCCCCCACATGTGTGTGGAAAGACGTCCACACCCCACAGGAAGGGCCTCTCCTCCCCCAGGACTTGGAGAACATATCTGAGTTAATTAGACACTCACGCACGTATTTATTTATTTTTGGTACAAAGTATGAATTCGGTAGATTTCAGTGTCTCAGCCAAATCACAGCAAGAACAACAACACACATCAAACTGGTGCACAGAGCCTCAGAGGAAAAGAGGTTTCCTGAGGCGTCCGCGGCCCCACACCACCGCCTCCCCGTGCTCCGCGCCGGGATTTGCCTCTGAGCAGCGGCCGCACATGTGGAAGGTACTTTAGTAGCTGCCGTTTCAACTGTAGAGCTCACTCGACAATAAACACCCAAACACCGGCGAGAAAAGGAGCGTTTCCCTCTGGGCAAAAGTTCTGGAGACTGAAATTTCTCCGTGATAGACCCTTCTCGATATACTCATGGATTTCCAGTCCCCCACCCTTCATGAGATAAATACGCATTGTAAGATTCGTTTTGAAATGAAAACCTTTTTCCTCATGTGTTATCATTTGACTATACTAACGAGGTGCTCTTCGATAATGACCAGGGATGGGGGAGTCGAAGCCACGCATCCCAAGGTGTCCCTCAGTGGGGACGCAAGCAGGAGGACGGCCGCGGTGACCTCAGCCAGAGGACCTGTCCCTGTGGAAGCCTACGCCCAGCCCGGGCTGCAAAACACCCACTGGAACTGATAAATAATTATAGAAGCAACAGGAAAGCGTAATAAGAAATAAAAAAAACATTTTAAAGAAATTATTCAGAAAATATTAGAAGCCAATGCTCTGGAAATATTCCACCGTGCTAATTGCTTCTTAATACGTTAAGATATCATGTAATTGCTCAAAGATGAAATCACCCCACAGTTTAAGTTCCAGCACAGTGTGATATTTTTCTTTATGTAAATGAAGTAAATGCAGCAATTATCACAACATAAAAAAGATGCTTAGTTTTAATCTAAAGAAGTGCTCTGCACACTCTCAGCAAGTTTAGCCCACACACTGTTTTCTCGATGCAGCGAGGCCTCCCTTATTTACCCAAATAGGACAACGTCTTGGGTACCTCTTGAATCATTTTTCATAAATCGGGAGGAAAGTCTATTTCAGAGAAGCCTCACAGAGCGCAACGTCTTTCCTTTGTCTTGTGATTCTGCCATGTTTGATTGAAATCTTGTCTGGGGTCCGCGACACTCTGGAGGGGAGGGCTGGGGGCTGGAGGGGCCGCTGGGCCAGGGCGGGGACGGTAAGGCTGTGTTGCATGGGGAGCAAGGGGATAGCAAAGCGCCCGGTATGGCTGGCCCTGTGGGCAGGTCCCCCCGCTGGACGCAGAGCCCGAGGCCAGCTCTGGAACCAGGGTCCAGAGCAGAAAGGCCTGCGGTCCTGGCGCCCACAGTGGCCCCTGCTTGGCACCACGGTCTCTGCGCATGCCGCCTGCACCCGGCCGTCCCAGGGCCCTGTGTCACTCTGGGAAAAGCTAAACACTTGCCATTGTGTTTAGAAATGCTATAGCTGAATCTATTTACGAACGACTAAACACAAAAGCACTTAAGCCTTCAGCTCTGTGACGGAGAGGGGGGATAGGAGAGGGTGGCCGCACCGTGTCAGGAGGCCCTGGCCGGGGCTCTGCTGGGTTTGGGGCTGCAGTCCCCAAAGTGGCTGGTTACAGGCTCACAGATAGATGTGGGCCAGCCCCGGGGTGAGGGTCCCCGGCCAGCGAGGAGCTTCACATGCGCTGTGGGAGGCAGGCTCCCGTCTCCCGGGGCTCCGAGGGTGCCGGGCGCAGGTGCACGGGCTAGTGAGCTCGCTGGGCCCCCAGCTGCTCAGAGCCCGGCTCGCAGGAGCCCAGGCAGTGGCTCTGGGGAGGAGACAGCCCTTTCCTCCACAGGACCCTGAGTCAGTCCTGCCTGGGCCGATGGCATCGGCTACGTCCTCGGTCTCTGGCTTGAGAGCTGGACTCAAGGCCTGTCAGTGCCATGGGGTGCGGTCAGCGAGCTCCGACAGAGGAAGGACGAGCAGCAGGCTCTGGTTCTCAACCGAGGGTCGCTCTTGAGCTCTCTGATTCTGTGGTTTGGGCCCGACCTCGACGAATGAACACCTACCTCAACTTTGCTCAAACTTCCTCTGAAAGCTTGAAATCCGTTACCCATCCCAACACACACTCCTAATTGTATTTTTAATTAACTGAATCTAATTGAATGGATTTAATTCACATACCTGCACGTTTTAACTTTGAAGATGGGTAATCTCGAGGACACTTTTTGGTATAAACTGTTATATCGGCAGAAACATCTGCATCTGTCATGTAGAGAGGGCCACAGGGACTGTATACTGTAGGCACGGGCTGTCTCTGTGTGTTAGGCTCTTACAGAGAATTGGTCCCCGGGGCGAGCAGGTGACCTGGAATCCAGGCCTGTCTTAGAGGCGGCCCTTGTGTCCTGTCACCATCAGGGGCTCTGGACCAGACGGGTCTGTCCCTGCAACCCAGTTCTGGAGTTTGTGTCTGGTCCAAGACAGTGTGACGTGGGTGCTGATGTTGAAGGGCCAGCCCCTGGGCCATTGGAACGTTGCATGAAGACCTGGGACGCTGTGTTTTCTATGGCTGCTGTCCTTGCTCCTGGGCTTCTCTTCATAGTGTGGGCCTGTCGGAGAGAAAAGCAGGAAGCAAGCCCCTTTGCCAGGGTGCTGGCTGGCTGGACGGGGGCAACTGTGTCCTGGAAAAGCAAGAGAGGCTAGAATTCATTCTTGGAGAAGGCAAGCCCTTTGGTGTCCGAGACCAATACCTCCTCCTTTTGGTGAAACAAAGTTGAGGCCAGTGGGACCTGAAAGATGTCCTGGTGACAGGACTGCCAACCCGTCCTTAGGGAAAACGGAGCTGGGCCTGGGCAGATGGCTGGCGTCTGGCCACCTCCCTGGGACAAGGAGGTGATTGTCTGAATTGGGGTGCAGCTCTGGATAGTGCTCTCTTCCTGGAGACCTCAATCTCAAGAAAGGAAGGGAGTGTGAGGTGTCACAGGGGGAGCCCCGAGCCAATAACAAAGAAGGAGCAGGGCCGGCGGAGTGGGGGAGGTATATGACATGACCACACGTGCAAGAAAGATCTGTGGGATTTATTTCTTAGAAGAACCGCCTTGTTAGTTGTTTTCAAGACTGTGGTGAAAGACAGGTGATGCTGCAGAGTGTTGAAGCTTAATCGTCAACATCTAAAACACCGTCCACGTTGAGAACAGCAGTGATGCGAGCCCTGAATTTAACTTAGAGTCAGGAACATTCTGTTTAAGAATGAATTGGACATTACATCAAAAACTAAGGATATACTGTATGGTGACTAACATAACATAATAAAAAATTATTATTATAAAAAAAAAAGAATGAATAGGACAATGGAAGTCTGTGAATCCTAACCACCAACGGGCCCATGTCACGGCCCAGACTTAGCCCCTGGTTTTGCCCCGTGAGGACATGTCTGCGTAAGCGTTAGTCCTGTTTACATGTGACCTGAGCAAATCGATCAAGTTGTCTGTTTGTTTCTAGCAGACAACCCCCTTTCCCACGGAAGGCGGCTTGAGCTGTGGTTGGTGGCCGGCTGCAGGCCAGAGCAGGCCGTCCTGGGCCCTGGCGCTCCTCTGGGCGGGCGCGTCCCCTGCGGCCCCGTCTGTCCCGAGATAACCCTTGGTGGTCCCTTTCAGTGGCAGTGCCATATAATTCTGGCAAATTAATGTCGTGCAGGACAACTTTTCACAGACTCCTCATCCATTACCGACTAATTTTTCTCAATAAGAGCGCTCCATAAGTCAAACAAAGCCCGCGTGCGGCTCAGGGAAATGCTGTGCTGAGTGCATCAAGGTTTATTTTTCTGGTGAAGAAAATAAACTATTACTTTGACTAATAACTTCAGTGGAATGCGGGTCAGGAGCGCCGTGCGGTGTCCCTTGCCAAAAGAAATGGGTGCCCGTGGTCCTTTTCAGATCCACCCTGTGCCTGTGGTCACATAGACGGGCCTCCAGGCCTGGCCTGTGTCAGCAGTGGAAATCTTCTAAGTACTCAAAGTGGAAGAAAACCACCGTGGCTTCTTTGGGTCTGGAAACACACAAACAACTTCAGAGATCTGTTAGTAAAATACGTCATTCTCCCAAGGAAATTGTTGATACTCATGCTTCACCTTTAGAGAGATTTAATATTTTAAACTGGGTTAAAAATGCATACAGACAGCACAGCGTGTTAGCTGACAGTGCCTTGAAATGAGAAATGGAGCCAGAAAGGATGTGTTTTGGTTGTTGTTGGAGGAGAAAAGAATCGACAAGACCCTTGCCGAAGGCCCTCCATCTGGCTTCCTGGGCAGAAAGGCTCCGGCGGGCATGCACCCCTCCTCACCATGGTTTCTA
>NC_048220.1:144990805-145009746 GCF_002007445.2 Ailuropoda melanoleuca | reverse complement strand
ATAGGGGAAGGGAAGGAAAACTGAATGGGAAGAAATCAGAGAGGGAGACAAACCATGAGAGACTCTTGACTCCGGGGAACAATCTGAGGGTTGCTGGAGGGGAGGTGAGTGGGGGGATGGGGTAACCGGGTGAGGGGCAAACTCTAATTTTTCCTAGCTTCTGAATATGAACACAAACCTCTACTTGTTCGAGAGAAATGTCCCTCTGCAAAATGGCTTCCTACCAGTACTGATAGCTCAAAATCTAATTTTGCTCCCAGATCAGGCTGTTAAACAGTAAAAATAAAATCAGTAGAATTCAGAGTCTTTTAGCCCAGTTTCTATCATCGCAAATTTAATGTATAGCAAAGAGAGAAATTAGCAAAATTGAGGTCTGTTCTCATCCTTGCTGGTCATGTCTTCTAAAGTAGAAACAGATTCTTGGATTTATTTTATTTTTTTTTTTCTTTTTATGCACACTCTTCTCCAGAAAGACCTTTCTTGGCACAATAAATGTGATTTTCACTCAGCACTTTTTCAAAGCACAGGAACCCCCTCTTTCTTGCTTTTTATTTATTTTTTATTTATTTTATTTTTAAAAAAATTTTATTTATTTATTTAAGAGAGAGAGACAGAGATAATGACAGAGATAGCGAGAGAGAGCAGGAGCAGGGAGCCCGATGCGGGACCCAGTCCCAGGACCCTGAGGTCATGACCTGAGCCAGAGGCAGACGCTTAAAGGACTGAGCCACTCAGGTGCCTCTTTTGTTCGCTTTTTAAAAAACCATCATTTACATCTTCATCAGCAAATGTGCGAGATATTTTCTACAAACCCGAAGAAGCCGAGGGGATTTTGCAGCTCAGCCCCTCCCCGCAGAACACTCTGAACAAAGCTCATTGCTCGTGGCTGACGTCGGCTGCCCCTGGCCAGGTGCGTGGGCTGAAGACACCTAGGTCTGTGTTTGTGGCGGGATTCCCACGAGCCCCTGGCATTCTCCTGGAAGCCTTTCCTGCAGGGCGTCTGCCAGGGTCATTCTCCTTGGACTTGTGAGGGGAGAGGACCCCCTCAGCGCCCCCCCAGTCGGTGGGNGAGAGCAGGAGCAGGGAGCCCGATGCGGGACTCAGTCTCAGGACCCTGAGGTCATGACCTGAGCCGGAGGCAGATGCTTAAAGGACTGAGCCACTCAGGCGCCTCTTTTGTTCGCTTTTTAAAAAACCATCATTTACATCTTCATCAGAAAATGTGCGAAATATTTTCTACAAACCCGAAGAAGCCGAGGGGATTTTGCAGCTCAGCCCCTCCCCGCAGAACACTCTGAACANCAACTATGGAAGGAGCCGAGATGCGCTTCACCAGATGACTGGATAAAGAAGATGTGGTCCATATATATGATGGAATATTACTCAGCCATCAGAAAGGATGAATACCCACCATTTACATCAACATGGATGGAACTGGAGGGGATTATGGGGAGTGAAATAAGTCAAGCAGAGAAAGACAATTATCACATGGCTTCATTCATATGTGGAATATAAGCAACAGCACAGGTGACCATAGGGGAAGGGAAGGAAAACTGAATGGGAAGAAATCAGAGAGGGAGACAAACCATGAGAGACTCTTGACTCCGGGGAACAATCTGAGGGTTGCTGGAGGGGAGGTGAGTGGGGGGATGGGGTAACCGGGTGAGGGGCAAACTCTAATTTTTCCTAGCTTCTGAATATGAACACAAACCTCTACTTGTTCGAGAGAAATGTCCCTCTGCAAAATGGCTTCCTACCAGTACTGATAGCTCAAAATCTAATTTTGCTCCCAGATCAGGCTGTTAAACAGTAAAAATAAAATCAGTAGAATTCAGAGTCTTTTAGCCCAGTTTCTATCATCGCAAATTTAATGTATAGCAAAGAGAGAAATTAGCAAAATTGAGGTCTGTTCTCATCCTTGCTGGTCATGTCTTCTAAAGTAGAAACAGATTCTTGGATTTATTTTATTTTTTTTTTTCTTTTTATGCACACTCTTCTCCAGAAAGACCTTTCTTGGCACAATAAATGTGATTTTCACTCAGCACTTTTTCAAAGCACAGGAACCCCCTCTTTCTTGCTTTTTATTTATTTTTTATTTATTTTATTTTTTAAAAAAATTTATTTATTTATTTAAGAGTGAGAGACAGAGATAATGACAGAGATAGCGAGAGAGAGCAGGAGCAGGGAGCCCGATGCGGGACTCAGTCTCAGGACCCTGAGGTCATGACCTGAGCCGGAGGCAGATGCTTAAAGGACTGAGCCACTCAGGCGCCTCTTTTGTTCGCTTTTTAAAAAACCATCATTTACATCTTCATCAGAAAATGTGCGAAATATTTTCTACAAACCCGAAGAAGCCGAGGGGATTTTGCAGCTCAGCCCCTCCCCGCAGAACACTCTGAACAAAGCTCATTGCTCGTGGCTGACGTCGGCTGCCCCTNTGCCCCTGGCCAGGTGCGGGCTGAAGACACCTAGGTCTGTGTTTGTGGCGGGATTCCCACGAGCCCCTGGCATTCTCCTGGAAGCCTTTCCTGCAGGGCGTCTGCCAGGGTCATTCTCCTTGGACTTGTGAGGGGAGAGGACCCCCTCAGCGCCCCCCCAGTCGGTGGGGAGCAGAGACCCCGAGACCCCGTCCGGGTCAGTGCACGGCCTGTCCCGAGAACGAGTCCTGAACTCCAGATCTCCTCACTCTCAGCAAAACCTTTTATTCACACTAGGAATGCACTTTCTTTTTCCGTGAAGTGGCTTAAAACCAGTCAAATATATGGTCGGTTTAGTCTGAGACCCTGGGAGCTGCTTTTAACAACTATCGAAATTTACCTACGCTAAGCGCTGTCTGTTCCCCACTGTTTATGAAGCCGACTTCTGGCAGTTTCATACAATTAATCAGAGAGAACTGATTCACGTGTTTCTTAAATGTCACTTGAAACTAGAATCTTTTTTAAAGCTTAAAAAATTAAAAAAAAAAACTTTTTAGAAAGGCAGTTTTGAGAAAGTAAAAATTTGAGGTGTAAAACTTCCAGGCCTGGGCTCACGCCCCGCCTCGGGTTTTGACTGAATGGGTTGATGTCATTGGCTTTTCCAACCTCTGTGTTTCCAGGCATCCTGTGTGTAAATTGGGCCCAACATGGTGACGCTGTAAGTGTCGTGGAATGGACCGTCCGCCAGCCTCTGCCCCTTCCAGAGACTGGACCTGGGCAGTCCACCAGATCTGAGGACACCTTCTCTTTCTCAATGCTCCCTCCTCGAGGGCAAATCCTGCCCTTGTCACAGCAGCCCAGGGCCCCATCTGCTTACTTCCAGGATCTCCCACGGGACCTGAGCCTCCCTTCTGCCGGAAGTTCTCGGATGACCCACTGACATGAAAGCAGGACCCTACCTTTCTGGGTGGTCCCCATGGCCCCTACACGCACAAGCCCACACTTCCGCAAGACTCCAGATGGGGTCACCGTTCCAGGACTTAGGCATGGTCTGTCCTTCTGAACCTCCCCTACCAATGCGGGTACTCCTGCAGGTCGCTCCTCAGGGCTCCACCCCTCCCCATGGCTCCTCCCACAGCCCTGCATTGTCCCCACATGGGTGTCCTCTGCCTGCAAACCCAGTTAAGACTCCGCATGCCAGCACTGCAGCACTGGCCCCGACTCTGCGGGGGCCTCCGCCAGGGGGAGCTCTCCAGCGGCCCCAAGGGCCACAGCTTCATGCACCTGTCACCTCGTGGTCCCCACAGAGGCTGAGGGGAGAGCCCCCTTTCTCCATGTCAAACGTTGTCACTAGATGCCGTGGATGGAGTGTCCATGTGTCCCCAGAATTCACATGTCACAGTCCTCACCTGCAGCGGGACAGTATTCGGAGGTGGGCCTTTGGGAGGTGATTAGGTTGAGAGGAGGTCATGAAGGTGGAGCCCCCAGGATGGGATCAGTGCCCTGATAGGAAGAGGAAGGAAGACTGAGATCTCTGCCCCCACCACGTGAGGACGGCCAGAAAAGCCATCCATCTCTGGCAGAAAGAGGGGTGTCCTGAGGATACACATCAGCAGATGCTCACTTACGGAGTCCTGGCCCCCCCAAACGTGATAAAGGAGCATCTGTGACTGGAGGCGCCGGCTGACTGAGACGCCGGGACAACCAGCAAGCCACACACCCGCGTCTCTGCTGCCTCTGGACCACGGTGCCCCGGTGGCCCGGAGGCTCAAGGGCTGATGCTCCAGAGACTGCCTCAGAGGGGCCCGTCGCTGGGCAGGGAGGGCGCGAACCCCGACTTCCCAGCGTGGCCCACTGGCCCCAGATGCCAGTCTTTCTCGAAGTGCTCTCTCACCTAGAGGGTTAGCTTTTCTTCCCCCAGCGGGAGTTTCGGTGGGGCTACGGCGGTGGCGTGCCAGGTAAGCTGAGGCATGTGCCGTCCGTCCGCTGTGTCGCTTCCGCTTATGGGAGGCTTTATGCCGTGGAAGGACACAGCCGGGGGGGAGGGTCTGCAGGGGAACAAGCCCAGGTGAGGGAAGGAGGCGAGGCATGCAGGCCAGGGGGGGTCCCCCCCTAGTGGGCGGAGCTTCTAGGTCCAGGTAGAGACCAGGTTTCCCTTGAGTTCCAGAGAGCCAGGCGCACTCTGACGTGAACTGGGGGTAAAACATGAATGATCAGAGAAGTGGACACGTTGTCATTGGTCAGCGGTTGTGAGGCTATGGTGGCTTTACCTCAGTGTGGGTCTGGGAGAAGAGAGCAGGACAGAGAGATGAAGGCGAATCTCTGGGCAGCCAGGAATAGGGGCAAGAGGTGGGAACTGGGACTGAAGTTGTTCAGTGGGGTCACCATCTTAGACTTGTGTACGGATGGATGCTCTACGTATTTTGGGGACCCCTGGTTTCCTGTCTGTACACCTGCAGACATGTACAACGCATTTCGTTCCTATGAGACCCTTGGTTTTAGGGCATACAGGAACGGACCTGTAATGCTAAAAGGAAATACAGGGGTTGGGTTGGAAGGCTTGCATTCCTCATGTGACACGGGATAAAGATCCTAAAAAGGCATTGTTTTCCCTTTGCTAGCCTTAGGGTGGGCCTTTGAGTGGCTAATGAGGTGACCTTGGAATTTGGTGGCTTTGGCCCTTGACCCCCCTTCCCTCCACATGCTGTCTGGGGCCTGGCTTACAGCTCATTTAAAAATGTCATCCTATCCTCCACCTGACCATTTCAGTCTTTAGAGAAAATTCTCATTCACTTAAAATGGCAGACACCTTCTGGCTCTAATATAATACATGTTTTTGACAAAGATAATGATTTCTATGAGCACAAGTGTCCCCTAGTAGAGATGCCCACCCCTAAGGGCCGGTGAGCTTTCTCGCGGTGCCCGTCGTGGACCTGCTCACAGAGACTGTAAGTCACACCATGCAAAGAGCTCTAACTACGTTCGGCTGTTCCAGAAGCGAAAGAATCAGCGGGTCTATTGGCTTAGTCCGTGGATGGGAAGGTTTGGTTTATTTTATGTTTTGAGATCTCGTCCGTGTAGCGCTGTGTACGCACTTAGACGCTATCAGCTTAATAGCCTGGCTCTTCTGCCCCTCAAAATGGCCAGAAAGAAGGACGGAAATACCTGATTCTTGGACGCGAAGAGTTCTGTGGGATACTTCCTGGAGAGGCTTCCCGGATTTTGAAATGTGAACTATCGCAAATGACCCACTGTACATTGTGACCCAGCAAGCAAGTAAGTAGGTATGGAGCTGAAAGCCACTAGGATTTCTGTTCTGATGTATTCTAATATCCAGGAAATTTATTTCATGGCCCTATTAACCACTGACAACTCGCAACTTGAGAAACCCAGGGTTATGGCTCAAAGGGACAGAAATTAAAAAAAAAGAAAAATTAAACCAAAGGGACATTTAGGATATAGAGCCCTTCCGGAGGAGTCTGGCTGAGCCGTCCACAGGAAGGAATTGGTCGATTTAGTTGATGGCCATGCTGGTCTCCGGGGTTTATTTTATTTTTATTGAGATTTACGTCACGTGCCATAAAACGCACCATTTTGAAGTGTGCGATCCGGTGGGTTTTAGTAGATTCATAAACTCATACATTATCGTAATGATCTAATTCCAGAGCACACTCGTCACCCCGAAAGAAATCGTACCTGTTTAATCTTAGGGTCGAGCTGCTTTGAGTACCTGACATCACCTGCGTGGCTGCATATTTATTGAGAAGCTTTGATAATTTTATGTAAGCCCTAAAGTAGCTAAACTGCAATAGGAAAATTTGTATTGTAAATTGTCTTTTAAAATAGATCAAAAGCTAACAGAGGTTTATGGCATAAATATTTAACGCTGTTGAAGAAAGACAATTGTTTTCCTTCCTGAGAACTATATGCACACGAATGGCCAGCAGGCATCTAGAAGCATTCAGTATGCGCTGGCCATGTCTCGCAGAGGCGTGCGGAGTCCACTGGATTCCAGCGTCACTGGAAATATTATCTTAGCAAATACTAAGTGGGAAAGAAATGTCATTAAGTAGGAAAGCAAGTCACCCATTGACCAGTAACAGTTAGGGTTTATCCACTCGTGCAGCTCGGAGACTGTGTCTTCTTTGCCTTCTTTCCCTGAGCTACGGGGAGAATTAATTTAATTCCAGTTTGTCTCATAATTTTCAGCCAGACCCCCCTCTGGGCATCAATCCCAGGCCGGCTTTATCAACGGCAACAAAACTCTGACAGTTTGAAGCTTGCCTCTAAAAACACACAGCGACTGAAGCTTTCAAAAAGAGGGAGACATTGACTTTCAAAATAGCTCTGTCTATTGCGTGTGATCTTGATAAGGGAACTTTCCAGAGATGAATTTGCTGGGTGGGTGACTGATAGCAAAGCTGTCTTTCCTGGGGAAAGTGTGGCATCTCCAGGTTACATCAGTTCGCTCTCATCTGAGACAAAAAATGTGAGTAAGAGGCAAAAGTTGATCGTTTACCTTCGCTGTGGCATATGAGAACATAGTTCTGATGCTCTTTAAATGAGAGAAGGGGGTTGGAACTGGAGTCCACAGAGCTGTGCGGCTACCTGGGGACATCTTCATGGGGCCGTGTCCACCGGCCTGAATGGTCGGCCACGCTCAGCCTGGGGACTAGACCATTCTCCAGCTAAACGCGCGGCCCGTGCCAGCCCCACCAAGACAGCGTGCCACTCCGGAGCCGCCGGCCCCTCTGCTTCCTCGGAATCGTCAGTGGCAACGTCTCCTAATTGAGCAATTTCCCTTCCTTTGTAGGGAATTTACACACAAACTGGGAACAGCTTTGGGGAGCGGTTCCTCGGCCAGGGAGCAGGTTTAAACAAGACCTCTGACCATCCTGAAGTTTCCCGGCGGCCGGCCGGCTGCCTGGTGACAGAGACTCCAGGAAGACGGAGCTGCGGAATGAGGAGGGGTCGGCTGTGGCCTTAGAGCCACGCGGGCGCTCCTGGACCTCCTGTAGAAGCTTCCACAGGTGGCTTGGCAAACGAGGGGAGTGGCTGCCCTGTCTGGCAGGTGCTCCCTTGGCCGTTCAGAGGCGGCCTGCCCCACATGGGGTGGAGCAGAGTGCTCTGGCCTGGGACCAGGACGTGCACCGTGGGCAGCAGGTGGGCCAGACAGGGCCGTGGGACTCACCCCAAGGAAATGCATTCGCTCTCTGAGCAGCATTTTCAGACCTCACCCTGGGGCTTGCAAAGAACAGATTGCAAACGTGAGCTTCCTGGATCTCAGCACCAAGCGCGCTGTGTGTCCTTCAGCTCCCGGATCGTGACTCACGGGGAGGTCAATCAACATGCGTGTTTTAAATTGATCCCTTCTCCCCATCGCTTTGTCTGCTTCTAGAGAAACACCCTGTGGCTTATGCGAGCAGTTGGGCTGCTCTGACCCCCTTCCTGGAGGAGCTCTAAGGGGCAGTGGGGGCCGAGAGCCACCTCCCTTGACCTTCCCCTGCCCTGCAGCGCAGCCTGTGTCCCTGATGCTCTTCCCTCAGAGCCGGCTCCTGTGCCCTTCAGGGCTCCCGAGCCCCCTGGAGCAATCGTGCCCCCCCCCACAGACTCAGAAATTTGGCCCAAGTATAACAGTGTCCTTAAGACAAGTGTGCAGAGAAGAAATCCTTGCACCAGAGATGGACAGCTTATAAAATTGGTGAATATTGTTCAGACAACAAGTTAGAAATCTTAAATATGTGCTCTGTTTGTGTTCACTAATCCAAACTTAGACAGTCTTTGGAGAAACTGCTGTGCTGGGTCTTTAAAAATCTCTACAAACACAATGAGGAACCAAAATGTGGTGTCTCTACTTTGGTGCCCATATGGGATGGGTCAAACCAATCCATCCCAACCAAAACAAAGGTTATATGTATTTATGTATAAAAATAATTGCATGCAGTCAGAATTGCATAGGCCTGGGTTTGAATCTTTACTCTGCCCCTGGTTAGCCGAGAACAGTGTTTTACTTTCCTCATCCCTGTAAGGTAGGGCCCTGTTACCTAGTTTGGAATATTGTTGTAGAATTAAATGACACTTATATAAAGTGTCTAGCAAACAGTATTCAGTTATGACCTGTACATTACTTCCAGTCCTGTCGAACATCACCACGATTTTCCTGAGTTCCAATGTCAGTGAAGACGCATTTATCACAAATAGGCTGCCTATGATTAAAAATATATTTAAAACAAAGATGTAGTTTTATTTCCTTTGGAGACATTGTCACCCATGTGAGTGTCTAGTGAGGCTGGTGTTTATCTTCACACTTTGGGGAATTCCAAAAAAAGTGTCTGTTTGCTTTTGCACTTTTCATGTGCCCCTCTGCTATGCACACCACATAGGACTGAAGATTCCATGATGCTCATGGCAACAAGGGGGGACCATCCGGGCGTGGCGACGCAGGGGTGGGGCGTTGCTACTGGTGAGTAATCTGGAGCTGGTTCCATGAAAAACTGGGAATTGCTGAAGGGCAGCTTTCTGGGCTCCCAGATGCAAGCCACCACCCAAGGGTTGTTTCCTCTACTGTGAAAATGCCCCCAGGGGAGGGCAGGTGGACGCACGATGCTCACGGGCTCATTGGGAGGAGGTCCATGACCCTCAGCTTGACTTCAACAGTAGCTCACGGTTCACTGGACATCCCTTTCAGTTGGAGAAGCCTTTCTGGAAAATCAGGGTAGCAGGTGTTTCTGCAGAACTGTTGTAGAAAGGAACCATGGACCTCTTCCCATTGTGTGCTGCAGGACTTTACCCAGAGCCTCGAGGGGATAAGTAGCCACACGTGCTGTTCTCTATGAAGCAGCACCCCTAGAGTGAGGCCTGATAGGTCAACCCCAACATGACCGTGGGGGTGGCACCAGTTTCCCTCCAACCCATGTCATGCTTTTCAGGTGCAAGAAAACCAAGCCCACTGTGACAGAGGACGGACAGATCAATCAAAGCTGGTAGCATCGTGCCTTCTGCAGACAGGGACAACTCTCAACTCAGGAACCTTGGCTGAGCTCGGCGGTGGCTTCCCGCCAGAGTCGGGACGCTGTTCTGCTGTAGAGACCCACCTTTCAGGTGGGCTGGGAACATGCGCAGGAAAGCGTTTGCATTATTTCACATTTCTGTGAGAAAAAAAATACATAATAAGATAAGAGAGATTTTGGGAAGAAAACATTGATGTGGTTGTGACAATGCTCCTTCAAACAGCTGTTGGGAAGTTAAGATCCTTTGCTGTTGGTGTTCAACGAAAGCAACGATGTTCTGGAAGCTTGGTTAGCTCTGGGCTTCCCATGGCTAGTTCCTAAAATATACATGAGGCTTGAACACATATTTGCTACTTGGAGTTGCCATTTCCGTTAAGTCTTGGGGTTAAAAAAATAAGGTAATATTATATGAAGTGGATGTTTTTTTTGGCAAGATAAAAATATAAAAACTACTAAAATCACACATTTCATTTAGACCAGATGCCAGAGAGCCCTTCTCTAGAAATTTGGTCCTCGCGCTGCCGGGAACACCAACAGATGCTTGGTGGCACTCCATCAGTGGGATTGCGAGCACATCGCCGCCGCGTGAAGGGCGCTGCAGAGAACGTCTGCCAAGCTCCATGCCAACAGCAGGCTCAGAGGCCTGCGCCCTCGCAGCACAGATGGGACTCACGTTGTCCTGAAGCTCGATTCCGAGCGCCAAAGGTCACTTTAAGTGCACTTTCAAAAGTAACTTCTTTGGTTTCTAAAATGCATGAAATGTATGGAGGGCATTGCCCAAAAGCGTAAGAAATACTTAGGTGTGAAGTTTAGTTGTCATCTTTCGAGAACTGGACCACGCACTGGCTTGTCCGTAAAGCTTTTTCTCGGTTGTATGTTTGTACACCTTCAGTCCAAACATGATTTCTGAGACGACCATGCTCTCCCCTGATCCCAGGGAGGGAAGCTCTGTCCGGAGCCTGTGTCCGAGCCTGCCAGGTTCAGCCCTGAGGGTGGGAGCTTTCTGGAAGTCTCTGTCAGCTGACAGGGGTATGGCGTGGGCCCCGGGGCTGAGGAGAACAGAGAATAATTCCTGTGCGTGAGACGGCCCTCCTCTTTGAACTGTGCAGCCCACAGCAGTGGCTGAGAGTCTGGGGCTTAGAATCGGTCAAACTTGTATTTAAGGTCCTGATTCTAACACTCACGTTTGGTGACCCTGGTGCGTTACTGGGCTGTGTCTAAGCCTCAGGGTACTGTCCCCATCATTCCATAATCATTTTTACTTCATGGGGCTGTTGTGTGGGTCAGAGAGTCTGGGGACAGTGCTCGAGCGCTGTGTGGTTCCCGTGTACGCACAAATGCACATGGAGTTACCGAGTGTCACTGATAAGGGAAATCGTTAACATTCCAGAAGATTTTCCTCTACCACAGCTCTCATTTCCTAATTTATATTAACTTTTCCTCACAGATAGGCAATTTTTTTGGTGGCAAGACTTTCTATTATTGGATTAAAGAAACACTATTAGCATAACCCGGATATTTCTAATCACCTTGCATTTTGGGCATGTCATACTTTTTGGCACTTCTGTGGACCGTGGAGAAGGAACACCTTGCTTGGCACTAGTGTGAGTGGGTTTTTCTGACATGACCGTCAATGAGCATGTCATTTTCAATCTTGCCTGAGACTCTAACTCTGAGCTCTGCTAGCCCCAAGGTACGTGGGTCAGCGACATCAATGGGCTGGCCCACCGCGTCTGCCCCATTTTCTTAAACGGAGCGCTATTTCAAAAAATTGCAAATATAATTATCCTATTGGGAGAATCTAATTGATGCTGTCCTCCTGTTGAAATATCCCAGGGGTAGAGGTAGCTTCCCACTGAGCGTCACGCCTGAGCGGGGCGGTGGCCAAACCCAGGAAAGAGATCAGTGGCTTCTGGGGAGCTGTGTTGGTTTGTCTGACCTGCCCCCTCTGCTCCCCTGATGAGCTGCTGGATCAGATTTCCCCATCGGTCAATCTAGTGGGATTGCAAGGCCAGTGTCTGTCCCAAAAGGGAGGAGCCAGTGTCCCAGTGGCTCCGAGGAAGCCGCCCCCGCCCGCCCCTGTGCCAGGACAGACGGCAGTGGCTTCTCGAGAATTGTTCAGTAACGGGTTTTACGAGGACACAGATTTTGTCATCAAGCTACCAAAAATGCCAGTAGTCAGATGATGACTTTATGACTAAACTGGTTATTTTTCTCCCAAATTCCCTTCACTAGATTGTAAGCAACATGAGAGTAAGGCCTGAACCGCATTCTTCAGCTGCAGCCTAAGTAGAGCGAAAGTTCACCGACTTGAGTCACTGGTTGCATGCGTGCCTGTACCGCTGTCTGTCTCCATGGCAACACCAGGACATGTTTGCATCCATGCATCCACGCCTGTCTCTTCTGTCCGCATCTGTATCTACGTGTATGTGTCAATATCACGTCTCTATCTGCGTCAGTATTTACATCGTATCAGTGTCTGTGTTCATATCCGTATCAGCGCCTGTGTCTCTCTGTCTGTCAGTGGATCGTTTCCCGGCACCTACACCCCTACAGGCTCCTGTGCCCACATCCACCCCCATGCCTACCCCTGTATCTATATCTACGAATGCAGCAGCTTTGCAAACTTCATGCTGGTAGAAGTCACAGCTAAGGAAGACGATACTCGTTCCTCTTTAACAACTGGCCCTTTACGCATTTTATTTTTCCTCCTAATATTGATTTACATAAAAATAGAATGCTCTAGAGACTTGGGATTTCTGAAACCACGAACTATTATTCCTGCTCTTCCCAGGTGACTTCTATATTGAAGAACTCCTTGCACCCATGTATGTATTTTGGGTAGGTACTCGGAGTGTGCTGGTATCTCGCCTGTGGGGTCGCTGACCAGTCCTGCCTCCTCCCTGGGTGCCATCCACCCACAGGAGGCCACGGCTCCACACTGTCCCATGCCCTGCCTCTTGGCTGTGTACTGAGGCCAGGACTCGGCAAGTGGAACACACCACAGAGGTTCAAATGCATCCAAAGAGGGGCACCTGGATGGCTCAGTTGGCTTCCTTTTTTAATTATTATTAAACTATGGTAATAGAGAGAGGTGATTTTTTTTTTTCCATTACAAACTAACAAACAAATCAGTCAAAACCTGATTTTGGCTCCGGTCATGATCCCAGAGTCACGGGATTGAGCCCTGTCTGGGGCTCTGCGCTCCGGGGGGGGTCTGTTGGAGGTTCCCGCTCCCCTCCCCCTCCCTCTGCTTGTTCTCTTTTGCACTCTCTCTCTAAATAAATAAATAAAATCTTAAAAAAATAAGAGAATAAATGCATTCAAAGGAAATCTGCAAGCCACCACCAAAGGAAAAGAGAATTCCGAGAACACTGGATAATTTTAGTTTCCATGTGATTTTTACTTGATGAAATTACTTACATCTGTCTCACTGAACCCGCCTCTGGCAGGGAGGGTGAGTTCCGTTTCTTGCTTGGCTCCCTGGGAATCAGGATCAATTTTGCAAGCCCTTTGCTGCTTGACACAGAGGACACCTGTGTTTAGACCTGGTGTTTCCTGGACCGAGGAGGAGGCAGAGACCACACTAGTCTGTCAGGCCATCCAACCAGGGGTTCCTTCCACCTGTTCGTGGCAGAAAGTCTCTTAAATTGAATAATTGTCATTTTCCAGCTCACTGTGATGCCAGAAAATCTCATTTAGACTTTCCATTGTAGTTCTCAAGCAAATTTACGGCAGAGGTCAGTCCTCCTGCAAGATTGCTGGTGAGAATTCCTCATCAGAACAGAGGTGTTTTTCTCTATTGCTGAACCGACCACCTCCCATCCGTTTTTCTCCGCACCTCGCCCGTCTCACTGTGACCTCCGTGGGATAAAGGAAGTACAGCTCACAGTCCTTTTTCTGCAGACGGCGCCTCCCCGTGGGTGATGTGGTTAATATTGATTACACACTGCAGTCGACCCAGGGAGCCCAGCACATCCCCCCGACTTCCCTTCCTCCCTCCGGAGACCTTTTGCGGCCTTTCACCTGCTCTGAATTGCTACTCTGGGTATTTATTCTTTTAAAATAGAGTCACCACTTCTAATTGTATTTATTTAGAGTCCAAACCAGGCAAGATGACTTTATGTCGGTGACAGCATCCCAACGCAGAATCAGATGAGAACTCGCTGCCGCTGACAGTGAATCCGGCTGATCTAATTTACCAGCAACTAGAGATCATTCTCTGCATGGGCTGTGGGTCCCCCTGGGTTACTGACTCAGAGGTCAATTGAAGGAGAAGCAAGGCAAGGCGGGGTCACCTGCTCCTTTCTGATCTGTATTCTCTCATGTACACAGTTTTAAGAAACATGCAATTTTGATCTAAGACGTAAAATTCCTTAATGAGTTTGTGTACAGATGCACAGGATATAGGAATAGGTGAGAATGTTGACAATTAGTGACCTTGCTTTCTTTTATAAGCTTTTCCAGTGATGCTAAATTCAACTTTGGTCACTTGGGTTTTTAATGTTACTTTAAAAATCCCGATCACCATTAGCTCTTCCAAGGCTGATTTGATTGTAGGGACGTTATTCCTGAGGCTACGGGCATATACTCTTCTCCATCTAGCTGACTTTAGCATAAAAATAAAATTGAATCACAAGCAATGAAATTTTATCTATTCAACTCTCTTCATTCCCGACTGGAATTAATAATGCTTGATTTGACTCCTTCTCCCTAAATAGCATGAAATATATGAAATTGAAATTAACACATCTCCAAGATGATTAGGTCACAAATAGGTTTTATTAAATTTACTCATACAGTATTCGTTCTTTCTTAACCACAGACTGAAGATGGGACTAGACTTCCTTTTTTTTATTATTATTAAACTATGGTAATAGAGAGAGGTGATATTTTTTTCCATTACAAACTAACAAACAAAGCAAAGGAGGCAATGTGAAATAATAACAGAAAAGCAGTGACTTTGATGAGGTTGCAGGTGAGAATAAGGATGACAAGGTCTTATCACTGGTCCATTACTTCGTGCTGAGCTCCCTGCTAAGTAGTCCTAGTGCAGACCAGTTTTGACTGCGTCGTCCTTGTGTGATGGTGAGGATCTTTCTGTTTGAAGAACCGAGGAACGTCTGCCCACATCCGCCAAGGAACAATGGAACCATGGTCGGAGAGGAGCTGGCCGAGGAGGAGGAGGAGGGCGGTCAAGGAGAGGCATGAACATGTACAAAAAAGGTGTTTTGGGTAAAGGTCAAGGAATTTGTGAAGGCAGTTTGGGGTTCAAGTGGGACAGAGGGGACAGCAAACAAGTGTGTCCGGCCTCAGGTGTACAACCCAATGTTCTGATGGGCTCAGGAGGTGTGGGAGGAGCTCTCGGGGGCCCGGGGGCCCAGAATGGGGGCTTTTGGCAGCACTGGAGGGGGGACAGGAGAAGGGCATTTAGAAGCTCTTCCCCATGGAAGCATTAGAAACCAGGCCACCTGCACAGGACTTCAGGCAGTGGAACTGGGTTCAGGGACGTAGGAAGAGATGCGAGGGGGTTGGCCGTTAGCTGGGCATGCCGTGTCGACCAGCTGACCATGAGGAAAGGAAGGGGACCTGACCAAGGGAGATGATGAACCCATGACCAGGCAGCTCAGGTTGGTGGTGCCTCGGAGGGAGAGGGGCCTTGTCCCCGAAGATGAGTTTCTGGAAAGCAGGAAACACATGTCCATGTGGGCAGTCACTGGACGGGAGGTGCTTGCTGACTCATTTGCTTCCCACCCTAGTGTGGGATTCTGCAGTTCCCCGTGCTTTCTCGATGTGGTGGGGTGCAACAGAGCCTACTGAAACCCGCAGGACATCACCTGACATGGAAAAACCACGAGGCAAAACAAACAAAAATTTCTCATGGTAAAAACGACTTCCTCTTCCAAGAGCTCAATGGCACATCTTTTTGGGCTCTGCCAAGAACAACTCAGAAAGGCCCAGTGCATTTGACCAAAGCTGATGAGCCTCCCTGGCTCTTTTCCGAAGCCCAGACCGATGCTGGCCTTGCTGGGTGGAAGGTTCATGCACATGACCCCTCTTTAGACAGCTTCAACGGGAAGGCTTTTGTTGGGCTTTGGGTAAAATTGTGCAGATCATAGTGTTTTAGAGCTGGGGAGATGTCCTCAGGGCCATCTGGCCAAATACATTTGTTACCATCAGGAAGAACTTCGCTGGAGTCCAAGGGGCAGTTCTCTCAATGGGACCAACACTCAGTCTCCCTGTGCAGCTGGCTCAGCGAGGACATCAGCACCCTCTCACCGGTGAAGGGAACGTTCTCGTCCTGAGACGAGAGTGCTTTTGATGGAGGTGCTGCTCTTGGGTTTTGTTTCCTATGGCTACCCATGGACTTCTGAGAAAGTTCCAGAACCTAAAACAAGGAGGGGCTCCTGTGAACCCCCAGGCTCCTCCCTGTAGGATGAACACATGTGGCCGAGGGATAGTGGATAAGCCGCTTTCTTTGGCCAGCAGTACCCGAGTCCTGGCTGGAATGACCCTCAGCAGAGCCGTTTGCCCCACCGAGCGTGCAGGCCGATCTCTCCTCCTTTAGACATGACTCAGGTGCTCAAGTTTTCAGGGAAAGCATTGGGGTGCTTGCGGGGCTCAGAACCTTTCAGGATCTGGTGAGATACTGACCAATTTCAGGGGACCCCAGAAGGCTCACCTCCTACTCCTCTCCTCCCCTCACTTATCCAGGGAGACTAAACCATGTTCTCTTCCTGGGACCTAGTTCCCCCTCTAAAGGGACTCCTTTGCTCCAGGGCACTGGGGAGGCCCTGTAACACCCACCACACGCGATCTGAAGGAGCAATCTCAGCTCTGCTCTCCCCCTCTCTCCGTGAGCTGATAACCTGAATGTACTGAGAAGATGTCCCTAAGCAGAGCCCCCTGCAAGGAAAAGGTTCATGTCCCCACAAGCGCAGACTTATTCTGCTGTATCCTACCTGCATCCACCGTAGGCAGTGTTGGGGAGCTAGTACATCAGGGAGGGGAGCTAAGTACGAGGTGCAATGGAGTCAGAGTCAGGTTCAAAGTCCGGGTCTGGTTTACCACCTGTGTGCTCTTAGTCGAGGCACTCACCCTCTCTGAGCCTCCAGGTTTCTCCTTTATGGACCAGCACTAAGAACAGAATCTTGCAGGGTCACCGGAAGGAATAATGAAGAGACTGCACATAAAAATATTGGAATATCCTCTGGCTGCATGATGGCGGGGGCGTCCTCACCACCTCGGTTCTCCGTGGAAGAGACACCTGGGCTCACCACGCTGCTCAGGGATAAAATCAGAGTTAGCAACCACGGTGCAGAGCGTCGAAGGGGTTTCTGATTCCAGAGGAGAATGGAGAGAGGCATGACTCCTCACTGAGAGCAGCAGGGCCGGCGCCTCGCTGAAGTTCTTCGAGCAACAGGGAGGTGGCCGTCTCTGCAGAGCGCTGCGGCCAGCCAGCGGGACAGTGTAGGGACCGCGCGGCTGGGACTGAGACCAGCTCTGCCCTCCGAATGCAACATTCAGGTATGAACAAGTCAGAAGGGCACACAGGGGGCTGATATAATTAGGTAAATGAGTATTTACCACCCCAAATATGAGATTTTAAAATTAGGGATACATTAAACAAGAGATTAGACATATTTTTAAGTTTGCTATTTCAGGTTAGAAATTGGCAAAAGAAGAGAACTATCACCTTGTTCAAGGCAAAAATAAGTCTTATTTATTTATTTATTTGTTTATTTATTTATTTATGTTTTAGTGGGAGACCTAGATGTTATCGTCAGGGCTGAGAAGTTGATACGTCTCTTGTCATGAACCCACTGAGATTCGGTGTTCACAGTCCTTCGACACCTCAATGAAGACCTCACATTAATGTTCTTAAGATGAGGAACAGGGGCTGATCATAAAAGAGAATAATGTATATGCATGGCTTAACATTCTTTTGGTTAATAATTATGATCTTTAAGATCATGCCTGGACTTGTTTTAATGGTCAGTGGTACAATGTGGATGGATTCCTTCAAATGCAAATTTTTCGTGTAGTGTAACTTTGTACACATTAACTTACACTTTTGAAAATGAGCAAATGGAACCTGCCCGAGGTGTCTGGTGGTAATAACCGTGTCTCACACCCTCGGTGGTGCTTGAGAAGCAGAGAATTTTTAGTGCATCACCTGAGCAAATTCCCCTCGTGCTCCTTGAGATTTTGCAAAATGTTCCAACGAACAATCTGAGCATCTTCAAGCTGGCAACAAATGGCCGAAATGAAGACATTTCCCTCTAGCCAGCGCCAGTAAAACAGCCCATCCTCTCCTCACACCGGGGCTCGCAGTCCACTGCATGTACAGAATTATATTTAAATGAAGAGTAAAGTTTCTCCTTGTATTTAAAGTGGAAAATAGATGCGATTGGTATTTGAAATTGCACATTGTTGGAGACAGGTAATCAGTGATTATTTCATTTGGCTTCTACATAGCCCTGACTAGGCTGGGTGGGTGTAAGTGACTTGGAAGTGATTGCAGGGGATTGCTGCAAAAGGGAAAGATGTTATTTCTAATTCTGTATTTTAACTGGTGTGGGCACGGAAACATCTGACTGCCTTGAGGTACCCAAGGAAGCATTTCTCTGGTTGAGTTTACAAAGTTAATACTTAAAATACATAGTATGGTTGAAAGAGAATATCTCTAATTAGACCTTGGAGACCAACTGCCATTATGACAAAATTTCCCACTAGAAAAAATATATATGTAATAAATTATATAAAGTATATAACTTTAGGTATATAGAGCTATATAAACCTTTTTACTGCATGTAAGAAAGAATAATTACTCATAAACAGATTTTGCTAATTGTGTTATGGAATTTCTTATTGTTTTTCTTAATATGGCATCTGAGGTGGGGGTGGGGAGGAGTCAGAATTTAATGACATTTTGTTTAGTGTGGAAATTTAGGTTTACTATTTTAAGATAAAAGGTTAGGATTAGGACAGACACTCAATGATTGACAAATATAGACTATTGAAATTATTGAGGATACGAGGAAGAAATAGTACCGTCTCTGGCAGTTTTGCTTCCAGAGTGAGGTGGTATCTTCTGGCTCTGGGGGCCCCTGGGGGCAGATTGCTCAAGCCACCACTGGCATCTCAGTGTGAGATATTGACTCCCTTAGATGAAACACATATGCACAAATTAAAAGGAACTGTTCTATCAGGGTCTGCTGTTGCTTCTTCTCATATTCTTTTTTCTTATTAGTTCCAGAGGTAGAATTTAGTGACTCATATTCTTTTTTTCCTTTTTTTATGATTTTTTTTATTATATTATGTTAGTCACCATACAGTACATCCCGGATTCCAATGCAAAGTTCGATGCTTCATTAGTTGCGTATANTGACTCATATTCTTTTTTTCCTTTTTTTATGATTTTTTTTATTATATTATGTTAGTCACCATACAGTACATCCCGGATTCCAATGCAAAGTTCGATGCTTCATTAGTTGCGTATAACACCCAGTGC
>NC_048220.1:144941738-144990705 GCF_002007445.2 Ailuropoda melanoleuca | reverse complement strand
GAAGCGCTCTCCATGGCTGGCCGGACCCTGAGGGTTCTGGCGAGACCGCTTTCCTCTCTGCGCCTTGAGTTTCACCAGAGCTGGCTTCACTGAGCTCCTGAAGAATCTTAAACCCCTCTCTGCTTCATGGCCTCCCCTCTGCTACTTTCGTCTGGGGTACTCTGCCTCCCACCATTGCAGGTCTGAATGCAAATGTTACTCCCCCTCCTTCCCGGAGCTGGTTTGGCCCCATTGCTGAAACTCGCCAAATATCACATGTCCTTTGTATGCTGTTTTCATCATGTCCCAGGGTTTCCTCCCTAACATTTATCACTCTGTGATGCTGTACCAATGTACGGACTTACGTGTGTGCTGCCTGTGTCTCCCAGAGCCTGGAAGTGCTGGGGCTCACCACTGCATGTCCCCCAGTGCCTGGTGACGGAGGCCATTTAATGCTGGCTGAATGTCTGGTAGGAGGGAGGGTAGGTGTGTGGATAGATGAAACCTGAAGGGTCTTCGGAAAATTCAGAGAAAAAAAAATACTTTAGACCAGCTGAAGGAAATCAAGCTTAATCAAATGGAAAACAAGAGAAAGATAATACACCTTCGTTCAGTTGATCTATATTTGCTCTGTGTTCTGCTTTAATTATCTCTTTTTTCATTTTTTTGTGCAAATTGTCACAACTCCTTCTTGGAAGCTCAGCAATATTCTACCAGGAATAGTGTCAGAAAACCCAAGGGCATCATTACTTAGAAAACACGATTTTTCTCTAACAAGTACATCTCCGCAGGTGCTGATTTGGGCATACAATAGGAGTGTGCGGGAACTTGCGCTCCCTCACTGATACTGGAAGGAACATATTTAATGCAGAAAGCTGGTTTCAGTCTGTCCTGGTCCCTGTGAGCAGGGAGAACACGGGGTGCCCTCATCTTCTCCTGCGAGCTGTCACTTGTGCATTATCGCGCCAGCCACAGTTCAGATCCTTATCGCACACTTAGGCTTGCCATGTTTTCATCTCTTACTTAGACATATTTTTTCCCTTGGATGATAGTAAAGGGCATCTTCAGGCACCCTCACCTCTCATATTGAATCGTGAATTCGTCGTGGTGGGTTAGATTAATCAAAATGGCCTTAGAAGAAAAATCTCCATGTGTGCTTCTCAAACTCAATTTCTGTCATTTTTTTTATAGAGACACTACTTTCTGTAGTCCTTTCTCACATGCTGTTTTCATATATCTCATGCAGCTGAAGATGTATTTATCCCAACACTTGGTGGCTTGCATTTAAGCTACTGTTTAAATTTACANTCTCATGCAGCTGAAGATGTATTTATCCCAACCCTTGGTGCCTTGAATTTAAGCTACTGTTTAAATTTATACCTAAGCAGTAAAGGCAAGGATTAGAAAAATACCATCAGAATTGGAAGCAGGCAATATTTAAGCTACTTGTCTTCAGTAGAGCAAAACCTTTTGGGTTCTATCACTGCTTTCAAACTTTTAAAAATCATATACTTGGGAAATTTAATAAAAGCTTATCTGAGTAATGGGTGGTGTTACAAACCGAAAACACTAATATAAAAATAGTTCACCAAAAATTTATCCAAATGCATCAATGTCTTGGAGCATTGGCATTATTCTTTGATCCTCATCTATTTCCTTTATCAGAAAAGAAAAGAAAAGAAAAGAAAAGAAAAGAAGGAGAATGAGCCAGTAGGATAATATATGGAAAACAACTTTAATGAGACTTCTTATTAACAACAAGAACAACAAAAAATAACAAAAAAAACCTTCTCTGTCAAAACTCAGAGAATTTTATATTCATAATGTAATTGAGCATTTGGAAGTGTTTTCTTTTTTTGTGAGATAAAATAATATTTTTTCCACTTCAAAAGCAATGGATTCTTATTACGGAAATAATGGAAGTACTTATGAAAATAATGTAAAATCACCTACATTTCTTCTATGCATATTTATTCCCTCAAAACAAGATCATAGAGTAATGTATTTTATAGTTTTTTACTTAACAAATGGAAATTTTCTTATGCTTTAAATTCTTTCTTAATGACATTTTATTTACACCCTCTAGTGAGTAGTTTCCAGTTTCTTCCTTTTCAAATGTACTATAATGAGACGGACATCTTTGTGGCTACAGCTTAGAATACATGCTTAACTAGCTCCTCAGGAAAATTCCTGGAAATGGAATCATTTCAACAACAGTATTCACATTTTTAAAAGAAATCAGATATATGTCACCAGATTGCTCCCCAGAGAGGTTGCCTTAATTCCTACATTGAACCACAGAAAATGAGGGTTTCCCAGTTTTCTTTCAATTTCATCACCAATGGGAATCATAACCTCTATAAGCTCTCATGGTTTGACGAGAGAAAAATGAAAACGAAGTGTCCTTTAAGATGTCAGTACTTTTCCAGGGCGCCTGGGTGGCTCAGTTGGTTAAGCATCTGCCTTCAGCTTGGGTTATGATCCCAGGGTCCTGGGATCGAGCGCCCTGTCAGGCTCTCTGTGCAGTAGGGAGTCTGCTTCTCCTTCTCCTTCCCTCTCTCTCTCTCATTCACTCTCTCTCAAATAAATAAATAAATAAATAAGGTCTTAAAAAAATGTCAGTACTTTTCCTTTCATGAGATAATTGGCTTTTGGATGTCATATATTAGGTGTCTGTTTATGTAATTTGCCTTTTTTGGAGGGTATTGGTATTGGTGTACTTTGGTATTTTTGATATTGGTACTGGGTGTTGACCAAAAATAAAAATCAGAACAAAAACCTTTCAATATTACAGTTATTCAATCTTTCCTGGTCTTCTGCATATCCCCAATGTATGTGACATCAAAATAACCTTCACCTATAGCCATACAGAGAAGTTGGTATTAGACTTACTCCATGGCAATCAATAGGTATAAAAACCAAGAAACTGTAAGACAACTGTCAACAGTCATCAGATGATAACCAATGCAGGGCTATAGTATTTGAGAGGTTTTCTCCCTGAGGGCATCTTCCAAAACCTTGGTGAAGCAGACGGAGCCCAAGCAGAGTATAGCAGTCTCACAGGATGGTGTGACTAGGTATGCAGATGGGAATGTTAAGGTGACCATGATTTGTGGGGATTAGGCTACCAGAAAAAAACAAAAACAAAAAAACCAAACAGCACCACAGAGAGGGATCTAAAAAATTCTCCTTAAGAATTCATGGATCTTTGGCCATCCAACACATGTGCAAGTGATTCTAGAAGCCCCAGCAGAGACAAGCTGATGGGAGGCTGAGCAGAAATCTCAATCTGGGAGAGATGTCAGAACCTGCTCAGCCAGAGTGGAGGTATCACTAAGCTGACACTTAAGAACAAAGTTCATGCACCACACATAAGCAATCCTAAATGCTACCTATGACTTCAGGGTAAAGGCAAAACTGAAACAGACCCATTGTGATAAAGCCTGGAACTAAGCTTCACCAGGATCCAGGTCACCACCTGACAACCTGATGACTGACACAAATCCAATGTTCCCTTTGGGCAAAAACAACAAAAACATGAGCCTCTACAATGTTTCATCCACAATTCTTGCACACAATAAAAAATCATTGGACAAAGGAAGAGGAGGAAACGTTTGACCACAAAGAGACAAAATAACAAAGAAAAGCAGATCCAGTGTGATCCAGATGTTGGATTATGTACATGAAGGACTGCAATTAACAAGGTAAAGATGATAGAAGAAAATGGGGAAAATGGGTAAAAAGATGAGGAGTATCAAAAGGAATTAAAATATATAAAGTGATTCAGATGGACATTTTAGAACTGTCATATACAATGTTTAAAATTTGATATAACTCAATGTATACTTTTAGTGGCCACCTGGAGCCACAGGAAAATAGAATTTATGAACTCAAACTTATAAACATTAAATACACAAATTACAACACTGAGATTGAAGAAAACAAAAAGCACAGCATATGAGTGATAAAGCAAGATGGAAAAGTGGTCTTCCACACATATAAACAGATTCGGGATGTGTGTGTGTGTGTGTGTGTGTGTGTGTGTGCGTGTGTGTGTGTTGGGGAGGATTTAAAAAACTGATTCTAAATATGAAAATGTAAAGAACCAAGAATAATCAAGATACTCTTGAAAATAAGACAGAACTTGCTCTGCTGGATATCAGGAGTTATTCCGAGGGTATAATAGCTTGGATGGCAAATACCAGAACTAGGAGAAAGTAGAGCAATGAAACGGAGCAGGGACCTTAAAAGAAGATGTGCACATGTGGTGATAGCTGATTTTCCACAAAGATGGGACTGTAGATAAATAGACAAACGATCATCTTTTACTCAGTAATACTTCAGAACTTTGGAAAAAGAAAAACAAAACTCATGTAATGCCGTCTTCTCTTTTTCAGTCACAATAATTCCAGTTTTCTCAACTGTCTATTGGTTTCTATTTTGTCATAGTTTCTGTTAGCTGACTATGTCTGAGATGATCTCTTTTGAAATGTCTCCAAAAATGTGGCACCTGGAATATTCCAGTGCCAATGTAGTGCAGAATAATTGCTTCCTTTCCTCTCATAAAGATCTTCTTCCGTAGTACAAATGTGGGTGTAGGGTCCCCTTGGCAGCCCCCCTGCCCATGCTCCAGGGTCTCTGTCGTATGTCTGCAGGTGGGTGCTCCTAGCAGACATCACTCATTATAAACTAGCCACAGATTTTTTTCAAATTGCACCCCATTTAATATCAAGCATAATTTCAATTAGTAAGGATGTTTCTCTGTGATAGAGACCAGGTTAGATTTTCACAGACTGAGGGCTTCAGAAGGGAGGGGGTGGGGGTTTGGGATGGGCCGGTGATGGGTATTAAGGAGGACACATATTGCATGGTGCCCTGGGTGTTATGCGCAAATAATGAATTATGGAACTTTACATCAAAAACTAAGGGTGTACTGTATGGTGACTAACAACATAATAAAAAAATTATTATTAAAAAATATTTTCATATTCTCAGTTTTCTGCTTTCTTCTTATCTCCTATTTTTCTTCTGTTGGCTCACTCAGGGCTTTTTTCCGTTAGGTCTTGCATCATCATACGTGATCTCTGCGCCCTTTCTTCCTGTGAGAAAATCCAGTTTCTGAGTCAGTGGCTTCACAGCGCATTTCCTTAGAACACAATTGGGTCATACGCAATTTATCACTTTGCTCAACTCACGGTATTACGTGATTGCAATGTGACAAGTACTGTGTTGCAGTCAGGAAAACACTCCAGTTAAATTCCACATCAATTGTTCATCTACTAAGTCTTCTTTAAACAGTTCTTTGATAAGTCATTTGTGGTGAAAGTTAGTTGGCTTTGCTGCAAACATCTGTCCCACTTCTCAGAATCAAAATAGTACATTGTGGGGGATAATTATCTGCCTTCCACTGTGAGCAGTCTTTGCAGGAAGATGATGAATACACAGGGGACACATGTGTTTTCCCCCTATCTTGGTGATAGTCTCTAAGGGCAAGGTGATAGGCACGTGGTCTGAACTCAACCAATGGGATTAACTCCTGGGATTTTACATCATGAGCCAGAGATGAAGGGACTGAGGAATGAGTTGGGGGTTATTCATCACATGGGTACAGGGAGTCCAGGCATTTTCTGCTACAAGTTTGTGGCTGTGGTTTCTGCACTTCAGTCTTGTGGAACGGTTGTGAAATCTCTGAGCCATCTTCCCAATATCTTTACTGTAAAGTCCCTCTGTTCATGTTGGACAATTTCTGTTGCTTGCAAGCAAGCAGCCCTAAGTAATCAATGACAAATGGTCCCCCTTGAGGTGGTCAGAAACCATGAACCACCTCCACCTAAGAATCTACTTTCTTACAGTGAATACCGTCTTAGGACAAGTATATCCCAAGCTTACTTTCCAGTAACTTTTTGAAATCAATGTTTCCATAGCTTTTCTGTGATCTGTCACATTAGAAATACAACTTCAAATTAGGTTTGTTTTAATTTATTTGGTATTGATTAACCCATTGATTGGTTATATATATGAACAACATGCAATTTAAGAAATGGAGACTAACCAATATCTCACCATCCATAATTTTGCCACATTTCTATTAGACTCACTAGTATGTAATCTTAGTGGGTACAATTTTCTTCTTTTGAATATCAGCCAGTATTTGGTGACTCTGTTGATCTGGCCATTTTACTTTTTTACATGCATTCTCAAATATTTTAGAAAGTCTATGATTGCAATTGTATCATTGAAGCAAACAAGAAAATGGAAAAAAAAAAACTACCTACGATTCATTTTCCTGGAAATCATATTAACTGGCTAAAAGTTTGATTTCTCTTAAAAATGTTTTTTCTGTTCTGCCATTTCTAAATTGAGCGCTAAGTTCCTAGGAAGAATGCAGTTTCTAGTGGAAGCAGGTGGTGTAAGAATACCTTTCTGTTTCCCAAGTGGTTGCCCTACTTGTTTTTTCTTTATTCTGCTACCCACAAACGTGGTAAAAAAGACTCTTTTTTTGTTAACTTCAGCCTGTAACCTCCCTTAGAATCAAGAATTCCTTTAAAAATAACACATTATTGCTAACCACCTGGAAATCTGTTTCATTTTAAAAATTTCTGTTAGGTTTATCATTAACACAGAGGTGTTTTGACTTAGGAATGGATCTTGTATTACTCTAAAGATGGGCTACAGAAACACAGGCCTGTATCACTGGGTGACCACACCAGCTCTGGGTCTTTTGTTAGATGGAAACATGGCTAGGAATCAGTGTTGTTTTTATTTTATTTTCCCCACTAAATCGAGTTTTATCAATAAGTGGTTTTCTTGTTCTGCATTTCATGGGTTAGCAATCTTTAGTGCCAGAATTATTTTTCTTTAAGAGTGTGGACATAGACACTATTATTAATTTGTTAAATATTAAAGGTAATTTTAGCCCATGTAAGAAAAAAAGATTATGTTTGGAAAGCCATAATATTTCAACCTATTAGTATATTTTTAGTGCCCTGAAGCCATAATTGAATAAATATGCATGGCAATCCTGAAAGTGTTGATTAAGTTTCTTAAAGGGTTTTCCTCATGGGGGAACAATTACAACAAGCCAGAGCCTAATTTCATACGGAGAACTCCACGGTCCCTAGGCTTTTCTTAAACAATCAGTTAAATGATCCCTTTGTGCCCTTGAATGAAACATCTAGTATAATCCTCAAAGAAACTGAAAGAGATATTCACATCCCTTTGGGATTGTTTGAAGCTGTGACCTGTCCTATAGACCAGCTAACCTAAAGTGGAATTGTCAGAAACATTATCTTACCTACGTTTGCAATATTTATAGAAATACACTCATATAACCTTGATACCTGAAACATTTCTGCCCCAACTTAATCTCAATAGTAATTTCCTCAGGGAGTGCTTTAAAATATAAAATGAATAAAAAATAAAAGAGAAAGGTGAGGCTGTACATAAGCTAATACTTTTATTTGGGCCTTGGTAGCAGCTGTTGTCTTAAATATCTACAAAAGTGGAAAAAGAAACCAAACTAAGCAATTATTAAGTTATTCCTAACAAGTAAATACATTAAATCTATGGAATGGAAGGGCCGTTGATCTACAGGAAAGATCCCTACCTTTCTTCCAATGGTGAAGTGAAGTTTTGCATCAGACCATCTCACTTATGTGTTTCTTGTCGACACTATCAACTCTTGAGGTTCCGTAGTTTTGGTTTCTTCTTTAATTTTCTTTTTGATGAATTAATTTCAGTGAGATTTTCTTCAGATTGTGTGATAACTGAGAGATGTGTGGTAGTCTCACACCTCGTCAGGGCAGGAGAAGCCTGGAGGGACAGGGTCAACTGGACACATTGTCTGAAGTGTGCAAGGTGATGCCACCTTTGCAGAATCGGCTCTGCAGCTGACACAAAGGTCATCCCATGGCAGAGACAGTCCCGTAAACCCTGGAGAGAAGGGGCCCATTAGGGGACAAGGTTACAAAGGCACCATCCTTCTATTTGTACCTGGTAGACTCAAGAGGAAAAGGGAGAACATCCGACATAGGGTGGTCTCCAAAATAAGTTCCAGGAGAAAGCTCAGGGTTTGAGAGAGAGAAGCGGGTATCTCAACACTCAGAGGACAGGTGGACTCAGAATCTTGACAATGCAATTATGACCTTGAGGACAAAACATATGAATGAAGTCTAGATTTTGATTTCCAAAATTCATTTTTTATGTCCACAGTTTAAAGTATAAATCTTTGAATTATTTTAAAATATTAGTCTTCTTTTAAGTACAGTCTAGAATTAACCACTGATTGTGGCTCTCCCTGCTCCTAAGGGAGTGACATGATTTCCAAATCCATGGCCATCTTTTAGCAACATGTTTTGCTAAGCTATCTTGGTAGAAAAAGGGAAAATGAAGAGATAACAAGCCTCTACATGGAGGAAATAAGGGGGAGACTTGAAGAAGGAAAGGGAGAAGAAGAAAGGGAGGTGGACAGATGGGGGGCTCAGCATCAGCCCTGAAGATGGGGCCCTATGGAAAGCTGTCAACCCTGCAGGTGGCTAATGCTCTGGTTGCCCCACCATCTCCTGACCCAGGCAAAGCCTCCAAGCACACAAATGCCTAGCAGGATTCGTATTCCTGAGAACCCGGCTCGGAAGGCTAGCGGGAAGAGTGGCCAGAGCTGAGTCCAGGCAGGAGTGAGAGGACACATCAGGGTCAGAAACTGCAAAAGATCCATACAAATCTTGGCCAGAAAATGCATTTCCCATTGGACAGAGAATTAGAAGTTTGACCCAGTTAGATGGAACTCCTTAGAAAAGAATGTTTTCCACTGATATCGTTATTGAAAAAAAATTTTTTTGACAATATTTAAATTTAGTATTGAAATGAAAGTTAAAACAAGATCAGACAGACACAGCTGATGTGGAGGGAGATATTTCATCACACAGAACGAAGTCAAATATTTTATCTGGTCAAGAAGACTTGCAAAATTTCTAAAATCATGTAACTATATATTTTATAATTAGTTTATTATACTATGCTATAGTATACCTCTTATTTCACACTCAAAGCCAAGCACTTTCATGTTCTTAAAGTGTGTCAAAGTGACTGAGCGAATGCTTCACAGCACTCCTGGGAGTCAGGTCAACCGGATTTTCAAATTTGAGATGAAAACAAAGACAGTATAACTGCTGATGTTCAAAGTCACCTTCCAAAGTTAACGCAGCCACAATTAGGGGTTCTGGATTTCCCTAATACGTAGTTAAGTTTCACCAGACCCCTTCTCTTAGATGGTAGGCTTCTAAAGTCTCAAGTTCCAGTTACGTTTTCTGGGGCGCCTGGGTGGCACAGCGGTTAAGCGTCTGCCTTTCNCAGCTCAGGGTGTGATCCTAGCATTCTGGGATCGAGCCCCACATCAGGCTCCTCCACTATGAGCCTGCTTCTTCCTCTCCCACTCCCCCTGCTTGTGTTCCCTCTCTCGGGGCTGTCTCTCTCTCTGTCGAACAAATAAATAAAATCTTTTTTAAAAAAAGAAAGTTCCAGTTATGTTTTCAACCACAGCGAGTTCTTCTTTATCCTTCATGGTTGTGGTGGAACGTTCTTGTTCACCAAAAATTTTCTTACTTAACTAGAGAGGCACCACAGATGCTGCAAAGCGCCAGTCTTTTATGGAATAATAAGAGCACCGGCAAACACACCTGACACAAAGCAAACTACACGTAGAATAGATTCCGCACCAAACTTCCGTCAGTACAGAATTTACCTCTGCATCGGGATGAAATGGCTGTACAAACGCAATTTGTAATCCGAAAATGTCATCGTGGACGCGTACAATGAGGGATTGTGTGTGTGTGTGCATGTGTGTCTCTACCTCTACCTAGTGTCAAAAAAAAAAGAAGAAATTTATCTCTAGTTTTCAAAAGTCATTGGCCTACCTGAGTCATCCTCAAGAGATCCTTGCACACTCTCCAACTATTGGTACTGTGTGCAAACCAGTATACTGAGGAGAGCTCCATACCTTTTCCACAAAGGATATTTTCACAGATTCCTCAAGTCAACTGAACAGCAGACTTAAGAAAATTATATTTCCTTGTATGAACTTTCTTGGGTTTAACAAGAATATCAACCCAACACTTCCAAAAAGGTTCATTGATGCTTGGAGTGATTTTGTAAGGCTTTTTTTTTTTAATTGCCATATGACTATCTTTATTAACCTATTTCATAATCTCTCTATTTAGAGAAATAAGATATCAACTTGATTTTTGCAACTGACAGAGTTGTATAGTGTCTTTTCATCTAAAACCATCATCTACAAGTTTTGGTAAAATGTGGTGAAATGCGGAAAATAACGTATAACAAGAATATAATTGCATGCTGATTGAATTCATTTAAAAATTACTTTGTAGATACTCAGACCAAGTGTTTTAACTGTATGTAGGGGAATCCTATTTTTCCTAAATGAGATTTTAATGATATTTTCTATTTTTAAAGAAAACCAGAGCAGTGTGCTTTAAAATAAAAGTAGCAGCAAAATACATCAGCAGGATTAAACCTTTTAACCAAGTAAAATGGAAAAAAAATGCTCGGGAGAAGAAAAAAAAAAAGCACAGAAAGGTGCATTTAGTTACCTGGATTCTGCAATTATAAGCGCTCAGGATTATAGTAATGCCATTTCTCAGACAGCGCTCAACAATGTGTTCACACATTGCCTTTTATCAAAGGTTCTCACGTGCTAACGCTGAAGTCCAAGTCACGCCTTTGTGAGACAAGAGCCTGGCTCTTCTCACCACCACCTCTGCTTGCTGATGGAGGCGAGGCACAAGAGGTTAAGTGCCGTCCTGAGGCCGCCATAATAGTCGGATTGTGTCTTAGGAGAGGGGCAGCAGCCTTTCTCCTGGCACCCATGGCTTTGCATGTGGCCTGGTTCCCAGACAATCATTTCTGGCCATTCTGCCCATTAACCCATACTCACTTTGGTAGTGGGTGGAGACATCAGCAAAAACCGGGTTCTTGAGCATGTCTTTGACAGATCCAGGAGCAGCTGGCCACAGAGTTATAGACACTATTGTACCCACGATTGAACATGTGGTTTTGTTGGCACTTTACACAGCTTATGAGTTGTTTTTTTTTTTAGTTAAACAAAATTAAATAAAATTAATTTATTAATTAGGCACCACTCCATTCACTTTCATTTCTGGGTTCACGGTGTTTTCTGATATTTGAAGACTTAAGAACAAGGTTAGCACCATTCTGCTGGTTTGTCATTGGGTGCCGACCTTGAGAAGTTAACAGGCATGACAACCATCTGTTTGATTGAGGAGTTCATCTGTCTTTGCTCTTAATCACAGTATTCTACGTCTTCTGAAAGACGAAGTTGAAAATACTGCCCATTTTTGTTATTCATGTTTGTCACCTAAAATTTATGTAATTAGTGACTATGCATTCGACATTCACCATTCATCAAATCCAGGTTTGTTGTGCGATGATGTGAATTCTATTTTTTATCTTTATGTTATTCGTTGTGTATATGTTTTATGTAAAGTTATTTAGTTGTTCTTCTAGGGAAGTCTTCATGATACAGAATATAAATGAATAAACATCCTGAAATTCTCTTACACTATTGGTAGGAATGCAAGCTGATGCAGCCATTATGGAAAACAGTATGGAGTTTCCTCAAGATCATTAAAAATAGAGCTACCCTATGACCCAGCAATTACGCTACTAGGTATTTACCCCAAAGACACAGATGTAATGAAAAGAAGGGGCACATGCACCCCAATGTTCATAGCAGCAATATCCACAATAGCCAAACTGTGGAAGGAGCCAAGATGCCCTTCAACAGACAAATGGATAAAGAAGATGTGGTTCATGCATACAATGGAATATTACTCAGCCATCAGAAAAGATGGATACCTACCGTTTGCATCAACATAGATGGACTGGAGGAGATTATGCTAAGTGAAATAAGTCAAGCAGAGAAAGACAATTATCATATGGTTTCATTCATTTATGGAACATAAGGAATAGCATGGAGGACTTCAGGGGAAGGGAGAGAAAACTGAAGAGGGGGAAGTCAGAGGGGGAGATGAACCGTGAAAGACTCTGGACTCTGGGAAGCAAACTGAGGGTTTCAGAGAGGAGAGGGGTGGGGAGATGGGGTAACCGGTGATGGGCATTAAGGAGGGCATGTGATATGATGAGCACTGGGTGTTATACACAACTAATAAATTGTTGAACACTGAATCAAAAACTAATGATGTACTATATGTTGGTTAACTGAATATAATAATAAAAAAGGGGAAAATAGAATTAAAAACAAAGATAGTTAATATTTTAATGATAAACATATGACCAAAACAGTAGTAACGGTTACATAAACCAGTGTTATATCCATAATATGGAATGTTATACAACTATTAAAAGTAGAGAACATTAAATGAAGAGTTTTGTTATCACTGTTACGGGATTACAATATAATATTAAATGACCAATATCTACATATAGTATGATTTAAAATCTATTTTGAAAATATATGTGGAAGGAGAGAGAAGAAAAAATCCCTCAAAATGTTAAAACTCTCTGGGTAGAGAGAATAAGAGTAAAATTAATATTTGTCTTATAGGGTTTTTTTTTTTATTTCTGAGTTTCCAGCAATGAATATAATCAGAAAAAGTTTAATGTTCTAAGTACAGATTCAGGACATGAGTATGATTTCTATTTCTCCATTGCTAACAATATTATATGTGAGAGTTTTCTGAAGCATCATCTTTGTTACTATGACATCCTTATAAATTCAATTTTTGGTTTCTAGGAATATTGTGAGAGGAAGGGAGATTTCAGTATCTTTTGTAGGAGAGTAAAATGGCTTAAATGATTTGAGATTCATTCTTCTGAAGTTTAAAATAATACTAACTCACCTAGCTGATTGGGAGGGAGGCAGAACCCTTGGTGGTGGGGTCCCTGTCACCTGCTCTTAGCCACTGTTCCATTTGCCTGGTCCAATTCAGTAAGTTCTGGAAATAGGAAGATTTTGTCAGGAAGAGAAGGAGAGGTATGACTTGGATATGATCATTCAGAGTCGGCATGTACAAAGTGTGTGTGCTTATGAGAGTATTTTAATTCTCTGACCTCTCCCCGCCCCAGGGCTCTCTTGCGGACCCATGGAATGGCACATGTAAAGCATTTGGAAAAGTGATTGCCCTGAGTAGGCTTTAAGGTGACTTATCATTAGGAAATCCTTTGACTGGGGCGCAGCATACATGCCAGGCTGTAATGGAAGAGAGCCCAGAAACACCAGGTTTTAGGAGGCCTCCTTCTAGGGGCTCTAAGTAGGATGCAACACATGTGACAGCTAAACATGCTGGGGGCACAGGGACCCGAGGAAGACCCGTCTGGGAGGTGCCTGCAGGTGGGGCTGAGTGGGAAGGGCAGAGGGAGGGAGGAGAGGAATGACCTTGGGCAAAACCTCTGCTCCAGGGGGAGGGGAGGGGTTGAGGGATTGAGGGGCTCAGACTCTCATCTTGAGTGACTGCTGATTATATGCATTCATCCAACATGGAAGTCAAGGAGCCTGTGGGCCAAGAAGATAGTGAGTTTGGTTCTGGGCTCCATCAAGCTCTGCTGTCAGGAGCAAAATTTTCCCAGACGCATTGCCTGAGCAGCAGACCGAATCCACACCCTCCCAAGATGGCTCCTCACAGAATGACCCACACCCTGAAGGTCTAACTTGGTGGGCCAAACTATGAAGGACCCTGGGGAAGTTCAGGGCACTCCCATGGCGTGTGCCTTGTCCAGTGATGTGGGCTCCAGCCCCAAATAATGTCCTCATTTCCTCTCCATATTGTTCACCTGAGTAGGACTGAGTTAGAGAAAGTTTGGCGGGTCAGGGCAAACCCAGGCTCATTGCATTCAAGCAAAGAGGCCAGATATGTCTCTCTAATGACACCACAACAAATGCTTTGAAGTCAGCGTCTGATTAAAAGTGTTGTTATAGGGGCAGAACAGGTTCCCTTGGTGAGCAGGGAGTTACGCACACAGCGCGGCTTATTTTAATAATGGCTGCCTGGACGCAGATGTAGTTCCTTCTCTGGTGGACTTGTATTATGGGGCTGGAGAAAAATGGGCCACTAACAGTTTAAAATAAAGGATTTACTTCTCTGGTGTGAAATGTGGATCCACATTAGTATTCTGTCCTCATCTTGGGCTTGAAGAGATTCAAAGTCTTTCATGTCTAAAACCTCACGATCAAGGGCAGATCTTTTCTAGCCCTGGAGTCGAGATGGAAAAGAGGCTCCACATATGGTTTCATCCCTGAGTTTTACTGTAAGACCTTGGGAAAAAGATCTTCACTGCCTTTTATTTCATTAAAGCACACTGACTTTTTTTTGACACTTTTAAAAATTAAAATGGAAATGTTTTAAGATTCAGGCTGTCATTAGACCATATGTTTTATTTGGATGAAATGGTATTCTTCCATTGGGACAAAACATTTTCCAAATTTTCACCCCATCCTAGATTGCAGAATTAAATAACGATGTAGGAAAACAGTCATCTTTGAATAATTAATTTCATTCAAAATGAGCCTCTGACATGTTTGGGTGGAAGGTTGACTGTGACTGTAATCCAAATTAGAGTTAAGAATTTATTCTGATCCTTCCAACATGGTTGTGTTAAAGGAAACACCATTCCAGGGTCACTGCCTTAGCTTTTCCCATCCTGCGGAGGCCAGATGGATGCCACAGAAAGCCCAGAGTAGAAAGCTGGATGGACCCCATTCCAATGGTGCTGTGGTGGAGAGCGTAATTTCCCCCCAAAGTGGAAGCTTGCCATCATGAGACTAGATCCTCTGAAGTCTTTCTGGGTGTACTTGTGTTGGGTTGTCTTCAACGGACTGTGAATTCGAGGTCACAATATCATGATTGGATCTTTATAAAGTGCTTCCCTCATGTGTAAACACTTAGCACAGAGCCTTGCATATCTCAAGTGACTTGAATCTAAATTTGAGCTGAACCAGTCTACCTTTGAATAAAATAGCACAAATAGTATATAATATGTGTTACCCCTACAGCATAAATATCACAGCACATAATATTTTCTAATCTGTCTCTTTCCAAGCACTGGTAAGCAGCTTGGTTCCTGGAAGGGCTTGAATAAAGTGACATGCCAGAAATTGGTAAGTAAGTTAGGATTAAACCATGTAACACAGTAGTTAACTAATTTCATTGAGCTTTTCCCTTGCTTTTGAATATATAAGCACAATAAGCATGAACAAATGTTTATTAAATGTTCACAAATTTTTGATTTGTGGCTTTCATGGTGGGGAATGTATTCTCTTCCCCAAAACTTTTTATCCTAATAAATTAGAGGAAAAAAGTTAAGTATGCAAAAGTTATGTTATGAAAACAAAACAAAACAAAAAAGCCAAATTTCCATAATCTGGGATGGAGGTGAATTCCACTTGTCATTAACCTAGAACATAAATATCGGGGAGGAAGAAGGGTCCAACTTTTAGATTTGAAAAGGCCATTAACAAGTTTTTCTAGAGTAAATAGTATAGAACTAGAAATGGTTTAACTAGTATTATTTAGGAGTTATTAATATTGTATAATTATAATAAATCAACTAAAGTATTATTAATTTAATGTCTAATACCTATAATAATAGCATCAGCTAATAATAGTAATAGCAATAACAGTAGTCCTTATTAGTATTGAATACCAGCAAATAAGAGTGTATGCCTCATCCTTTGCTCCAAGTACCGCTTTCTGCTCCCACCACAGCTGCTGCAGGGACTGCTGTGGCAGCGGGGGACCCGGAAATGTCGGGGAGAGCATGCCCCCTCCCAGGATCAGGACAGCGTGGGGCTCCTGGGGTCCTTCCTGGGAACCCCTGTGTCCCTCCTGCCTGCATGTGGGTGGTCAGTCTCAGCTGCTGCCTTGAGCTCACTGGAGTTCTCTGCACGTCACCCCTCTGTTGCTTTATCTGGATTGTTCTATAAGCAAGCAAGCATGCCTCTCCCAAGCCGTATAGAAATCATATTTATTCACTCCCAAAAAGAATTCTTGGTACCTGCTCTCTTGACTTCCTCACTTCAAGACGTGCTGTTGTGGGAGAAATGTCACAGGCCAGAGATTGCAGCCCATCCATCATCTGTCCATCATCTGTCTATCTATCTATCAATCATCTATCATCTATCTATCTATCATCTATCTATATCTATCATCTATCTATCTACCTATCTATCATCTATCATCTCTCTACCATCTGAGTTTCTACCTCAGAAAATTAAATAGTGATAGTATTTGGACATAATTATTTCCAGTTTTCTACACACATTCACAGAGTATATATACTTATATAATTAATAAATGAATATTATCTTTGGAGAAATCAGAACATTGGTGAAATTTTCCATTCTTTCTGACCTCTCCCCAAAGTATGGCACACTCTACCTTTCTCCATGTATAAATACTACTGGGGATTTGTAGCTTTCCACATGATTTTTAATGCTTTTAAACACACATTCATTAAAAATTTAGAGTATTGATTTGCATTTTTTAAACACAAACAGTATTACACCATATTTATGGCTTGCAGTTTGTTTTTTGCATGCAGTGATGTGTTTTCAAAGATCTTTCCGTATTCCTAACACGCATGTCATGTATCCTTTCATCTTATGAATATATTAGCCTGCATTTACCCTTCTCCTATGACTATTCAATCATTTTATTAAAATTTTTTTCCCAGTTAGTACAGATACTACTCTTTCTGTAAGATAGCTAGAGAGGAATTACTGGATTATAGGGAATGTGCAATTTTAATTTTAATAGAATCTGCCAGAATATTTCCCAGAGCGGCTGGAGTGGTCAGTCCTGCAACATTATCAGGTCCCAGACAACCACAGAACTCCCGCACCTCACACCCACCCCCTGCACTCCCGCCTCCGCCGACCGGCAGCGCCTGGACGGGTCCAGTCTGGGCTTAGGTGGGCTCAGGTTCACCTCGCTGTCTTCATTCCTGGGTCCAGGGTTCAGGGCCCGTGGCTGCCTGGGCACGCTTTTCTCCGGGATCCTCACCGGGGACACAAAGGGTCGAGAGGGGCTGTTCAACCTCCCTGTCACACCAGGCCACGTGCCGTGGCCAGAGGACACACACAGCCAGGTCCAACATCAGCTGGGAGCAGGACACTCCGGCTCCTGGCAACAGCACGGAGGAGCAGTTCTAGTCGGGCAAGGGGGTGAAGACCGCGTGTGCCCCCTGAGGTGCCCCCCGATGTGCCAGATCTCCCCCCTACAGCAGGCTCCGGGACAGCTGCTTCCTATGACACTCCATGTTATTAACAGCACTTCTCTTCCCACTATGACGAAGGAAGAATAAACCTGTCACACTTCAGCTTATGTTCCTCCACTTGCTAGTGAGGCTGGGTTTCCTTCCATGCCTGCATTGATCATTCGCATCTTGTTTTTCTGAAAATTCCTTACAGAGCGTCCTTTGTCCAGTTTGGGGGGCGTGTGTTTCCTTACTGGGGGTATGGGATTAGTTGACATGCATTGAAGAGCTTACTCCTCTGCAAACTTGGACGCTTCTCTAATTTTCTCCAATGACTTTAACCTTATTAAATGTATCTTGTCACAGAGGAATTTTTAATTTCAATCTAATGTCTTATATTTTCCTTTTGTGACTTAAGAAAGCTTCTCAAGCCTATGATAACATTTTGTTTACATTTATTTCAGATTGGCCTTCCGCGTACAAGAGTTAGCTGTGATTTGGATTTACTAATGGTTTCAGACATTCATATAACTTTTCAAATGACAGGTGGCTAGTTGTCCATCCTTCAGTGACATTCAGTAACTGGTCCTTCCTTTTCTCCGGTGCTCTAAACAGGGAAGCCCTCGGACCCCTCTCTGGCTGTGACTGTCCTCCTGTGTCCTCTGCCTCTTCCCTTCGTGTGTCCCCATCCGTGGGAGGCGTCACTGCCGTACTCTGTGTAGCTGTAGGAACAAGTCACTCCTTCCCTTTTAGCATTTCAAAATGATATCACTGCCTTCTGGCTTCTGCTTATGAGACAGACAACTTGAAAGATGTTGCTTCCACCCAGAAATAAGAAAAGGCTACGTAATCTCCTAAAACAAAATTTTGGTGTCCCTGTCATAGAACGGAGGACTTATGACAACCAACTGACCTAAAATCTGAGAAAGGGCCAGTGTTTTGAAAAAGGTTTTTATCTGACTAAAGAGAAACAAAAATCAGTTTTACGTTTTAGAAAGAACGTTGTTTTGTCCAGGTCCTTGGACTGGGTGGGGTGGGGCACAGATCCATGTAACTAGGTAGAAGTTATGTGTCCAGCAATACTTCGGGGTGACCTTGGGCTCTGTGTCTGTGGAGTGCAGGGTAAGGAAGCAGGACTGGGTGGGCAGAGAAGCTGAGCTGTTATGCAGTCCGCCAAAGGTTTGGTCAATCTAGTGGGGACTCTGGGCTTGGACAATCTTTCAGAATTATCCCCTTTTGGAGGGAGGAGGCAGGTCTTTATAGCAAGGCATTCCCTAAAGGAGACTGCCCATCAGACTGGTTTGAGACATTCTTTTTTAAACTCTTTAAAGCTATTCTTCCCAAATATTGCTCTAGACTGAATGTTTGTACCCCTCAAAATTCATATGTTGAAACCTAACTCCTAGTGTGATGGTATTTGGAGATGGGGCCTTGGGAGATGATTGGGCCATGAGGGTATTAATGTCCTTAGAGAAGAGACCCAGAGAGCTCCCTCCTCCTAACCTGCCTGAGGAACCTGCCAGAAGACCACATCTATGAGCCGGGAAGACGGCTCACACCAGGGCTCTCACTGTCAAATCTGCCGGAGCGTCCGTCTTGGACTTCCAATCTCTACAACTGTGAGAAATACACTTCTTTTGTTTATAGGCTACCTGGTCTGTAGTATTCAGGTACAACAGCCCAAATGGATTAGCATACTTCTAGTTTGGTCTGCAAAAGGCTTGCGTTAAGAAACAAGATGCAACCCTTGCCTGAAACACATCGTTAACCTAACCCAGGGATCCTGTTTGCTGCCCAGTGGGAGCTTGGGCAAGTGTGTGAATGGATGGCCTTGTGCTTGAGTTATGTCAAAGAAGGACGGGTCAGCCTTGGTCTCACTTGTGTTTTATTTATTTTTTTTTATTTTCTGCATTTGACTCTTTACAACCTGCTGGCAAAGTTGCTTTCTCGGGGTGACTTGCACATCACAGCCGTGGGTCATCTTTTTCAGAGGACACTTCTTACACCACATCAAGACACAAACCAGAGGTGCCAGAGGACCCGTCACGCCTACGCCGCAGGAAAGGCAAAGTGTGATTATTTTAAAACTATTTCAGAGATAACAAAGTGATTTCTTGCTATAAACCTGTCCAGTCAGATTATTTCATGGGCCAGCTTCACATTGAGGGTGAAACACCTTCTGTGTTTCTTCCTGTTTTCCTTTTCTGAACGGCTTCTTGGTTATGTACTAAACATGATTTCAAAATCCTACTGCGACAAAGAATCAAGTTTGAAATAATTCGTAAAAGCATGAAAGTGTGTTTTATAGATTTCATAAGTAATCCTGGAGCCTGGTCTCATCGTTCAAAAATTGCCAGTTATCAGATGATACGTGCACCTGCTCATGCCAACCCCAGTGGACTGAAGCTGCATGAAACCTAAAACAGCCTTCTGAACCGGAGGAGCAAGTGAATTTCAGAAGTTCACCTGTCGCCCCTTTGCCTGTGTCTAGGATGTAGAATAGAAGAGTAATTTTAGTTTGGTGAGGGCACTAGCAAGCCCATGATTAACTGAGCACGTACTATGTGCCAGACACCGTGTCCCTGGAGATCCTGCACGAATCACCGGATCACACAGCGGGGAAGAAGGAGAGGAAGTGGGGGGAACAGGAATGAGGGGGCCGAGCACCGTACTCGATCTCCATGTCTCGCGGGGGTAACACGCTATCTTGTCCCCACGGACGCTGACTTAGTGAAGGCTGAGCCTCTGCTCCTAGGGAAACAGGGCCAGGTACCTGCCAGCCTCTGGTCACGGCATTTTTGTCAACCAACCAAAACATAACCTTGTTTAAAGTGTGCTTCCGTTTGAGGGCACCTCATTGAATACATACTGTCTATTCGTTCAAACAAAGATCTGGAAGACTTGCGGTAAAAAGACTACAAAGACATTTACGTAGTATGGCCCCCAAAGCCAGAAGCAGTGTTCATCCTCACCGTCACGTGTTCATCCTTGGCTGGGAAGGTGCAAGTCGGCAGTCTCTCTGCTCCACACAGGCTCATGTCTGCAAATGACCAGAAGGCCCGTGGGAGATGATTTGGGAGTTAAAAATACCTTCAGTGAGCACACGGATTTGCAAGTACAGAGTCTGCCCATAACGAGGATGGATGGTGTAATGAAGTCCAGGAGCACACCGTACGATGACCCCCATTCATTCTCTGACCGGTACTTGAAATCAGTAGAGGTCAGACTAGAATCCTGGCAATATCTAATTTATTTGTTTTGAAAATGTGATGCAAATAAAACATTCTGTGTGTAGTCATACTTGGAAGGTCTGAGCCGCGACTCCCTGGAGAGTTTGTGACTGCGTGTTGGATAAGCAGTCAGGACCCAGATCAGAGAGGAGGGGGGGCTTGCTCCCGTCGGGATCCCCCAGCAAATGCACCAAGGGCCAAGCCTGCACTCATGGAAGCATGACATATTCTAGAAGTGCAAGGAGCATTAGACAGGATCTCACCCGTGTCCTCCAATTTTCAGGTGAAAACAGTAAGGGTTAGGAGGAGCCGTGCCTGTTTTCGTAAGAGCTGTGAGCAGCAAACACAGGGGGCTTAGAGGCCTCAACACCCATCACATTGTGGTGAATGGTTAATTATCATTTTACAGACTAGCGCTGTATGGAGGGTGGGCTGTGTCCATATTCCAGGATGGACGCTTAGCTCATCGTTCACGCTCCTGTTTGCTGTTCTAAATATTATTTAACATTCCAAGTTTTCCCAAGGCAGTGCATTCTTTTCTAAAATTATTCCATATAGGGTTTATTTGATATAAACTTTGACTTTTTACCTTATACCCCAAGAAAATCAATGAAATGTTCTTCCCTATATATTAACTCATTTTTAAAAAACTTCCATTGAATGCTATATCTTATCTTTTCAAACCAGAGTGGTTGTAAAATTGCCACCCTTTAAACTGATGGATAGTAACAGTGACATTAGGTAACATGAAACATTAAGAGTAATTACTTTGACAATATCAAGCATGAACTCAGCATTAAAGATGATTCTATAATTTTTTTCTGTGTTAGAATAAAATGTAAATCCTGGAAAATCTGCGCCCAAAGAAATATGACAATCAGCTCAGAATTAGTTTGTTTTTTGTTTTCTTTCAATTTTCACACAGGCAGGGATATGTAACAATTACAAAAACAGGAAAAAGTAGAAAGGATGCGTTCTTTAAAATGCATGAACGCACAGAGCTTGTCCTCAGTGTCCCCCCTCCCCCAGTGGGTCCCTCCTGCCCTGCCCCGCTGCACGCACACAGCCTGGGAGTTCCCTGCACACAGGACAGGCACCACCAGAAAGCAGCTGCAGGTTCCCCGGGGTTGGGGGGCGTCTCAGGCGGGGCTTGCTAGCTGCTCAGGCAGGGGGACGACAGGGCAGGGGACAGAGCCTGACTTCAGTAAGTGAGGAGCTCGGCATTACTTCCTTCTACTAGCCCGCCAACCTGAGTCTGAGACGAGGCTGCAAATTGGACCGCGTGATCCGATAACTATGTGACAAAGGGGACTGCACGTGGAGGGCTCGGATACGCTCCGTCCAATGACTCATTTCAGGGGCAGTGACTGTACAACACTTAGGAGAGCAGACACGGTCACTGCTATGGGTTGGAATGGATTTTTGAAGATTCACGCGGCATTCAGGGCGGTGACAGGGGCTCAGGACCGCCCTCCACCGTAAGGTCCAGCCTGTGCAGAGCAGTTTCCTCGTGGCTTCCTCTCCAACAGCCTCCGTCAAAGGCACATGTAGTGTGGGAGCGCACTAGACAAATAGTAGCAGGTGCACTGAGTGGTTAATTACAGAGCGAGAGATGCTGAGATAATTTAGTTTTCTGGTACTAACTGGTTAACACCCCAGGTAACTGAATTTGATTCACTGAAACCTGTCGGTGCTTCAGTGTTTCTCTGACATGATACAACCTTTGACCATAAAGCCATCCTCGAGTCCCGAGCACACCGCTCACATGCTTGCACGCGTTCCGACCGTTGAGCTGGATTAATGGGTCTCAGAGCGTGCTCCTGCCAAGGACGTCATTTTCTCAAACATTTCACTTGATCCTTATACAAAACTGCTCGCACATCACTTCTTTGGGCCTTGCCTTGTGTATGGAAACAATGTCTGTAGACTGGGAACTGGGGTTAGGCAGACACAGAAAATTAGACATTTTGGAACAAGCCACCTTGGGCCCTATTGAAATTCTCCTAAATGAATGCTCCCCGGGAATTCGTTTCCCCGGCTACTCCGTCATCTGTGCTGTGGGAGCTTGGCCCTTTATGAACCTAAGCACACATCGTGGCCGAGAAGACGGCTCGCTGTTCCGACATTGTTTCCTGCACTGGGATGGTGAACACTTTCCCAAGCAAAGTGTGAGGCCATGCCAAGTATTTTCGTCCCCTGCAGCTTCTGACAATGGGGACTGGTCTAGGGCTCCCTCACGGAAATGGAGGGGCTCTTCCTAGCTAGCTCACAACACAACGCGGCCAAAAAGACGGCTTCAGGATAATAAATGGTTGGTGGCTGGAGATCCCAGTGATTTTGAGGGGAACACAGAACGTGCATAGATCACTCTGCTGGGGCCCAACCGTGAGCTCTGTGAGAGTCTGGCCCGGCCGAAAACAGTCACATGGACAAGGGCACATCACCCCCCTTTGTAGGCTAGACGATTTGTTTAGGGAATTCCAAACAGAATCCAAGCATTTAGCCAGTGTGTTTTTCTGTGTGGCTCTTCTCTTGATACACAGATGAGAGTAAAACTTCAAAACGGGACTCGAGGAGGGCTGCTCTCTTCTTCCCATCACCATTGGGACAAAACGCTGAACTTGGTGACCCCCATGTGACACGAACACAGCAGCATTCAATGTCGGAGTTGGGACAAAGCCTATGCCGTCATGTAACACAAGGGCACAATTGTAAGGAATGGCTCTGGACTAAGAAAGGTCCTCAGCGGGACTCATAAAACAGGTTAATTGTTTAAAATCTTTTCTGAAGTTCATATTCTAGCTGAGGTTTTAACTAGGGTAAAGGTTAATTGGATTCCATTCAAGTTCAAGGGAAGCTGGTCCTCCTCCCCCGGCCTGGGTCCCAGGACCAAATGCTGTCAAATCTGGAGCACAAAGGAAAAGCCAGGGAAGATGGTCCTTCAAGTAAGGAGACGGGAGCCCAGACGGGGACACACGGAGTTCATAGGGGCCGAGCAACCCGGAGGACGGACCCCAAGGAGAAGGGCAGCTCAGGGTTTGTTATGGGCACGACAGGCAGAGGAGATGAGATTTGGCCAGGATCCTTGGCCAGTAAGTGTACTGCTAGCATGAACTCACTAATTCCATCTTTGCAGTTGTCCCATATTGTCTGATTTTTCACACTGAAAGATCTCTTTCCAATAGCATCAGAAATTCTCTTTTCTTTTTAAGACATTCATTCCCTAAGGATTTTTTTTGTTCTGAAAGGTGTTGTTATTTATTTTTTTCTTTTCCAATGCCATATTAAGTGAAAGCTTAAAAGTGACAGCATGTTTTCTTTACTACCTGTTTAGCATGGCCTCTCTGTTTCTGTGACCTTTCAAAACTTCAACCGTGCTGGCTTTTTTGGATGAAGTTACGAAATTTTGTCCTAAAGGAAATCTTACATGCTGAACATTTTTTTCCCTCTATAGCATTAAGGTTTTTGTTTTGTTTTCTTTTCTTTTCTTCTCTGGCATCCTAGTAGAGAGGTGTAATGGTGTTCTATGTTCAATCTGGACCTTCATCTAAACTTGTTTAAGACACATACGACAACTCATCCTCCTTTTGAGAAAATAAGGCACAGCCATGTCTTTTAGTGGCTTCTTATTCAATAGTTAAGATTTTTCCCGTTTGATCACAACAGGGAGAAAGCAACAATACGTCCCTATTTCTGTCACCCATTTTCGAGGCTAGTCCATTAATTGTAAGGCCCACGAAGCCCAGCGGCATACGTATCAGTTTATATTTTACAGTCAGATGATGCTTGTGGCCGTTGAGGTTTACTCCAATGGTGGAGGGAACCAAGGATTGATACTGGGGCTCTGATGTTCCAGAAGGCTCTGGAGGCCCACACCACTCAGGGCCACCACACAGACATGGGAACAGGGGAAGTTTAGAATAAAGGCTTATTGTCTAGGCTAGAATGCAGGTGTCATGGGGGACTAACTAGAAAGGGTTAAAGAGAACCTTAAAGAATAGAGGAGTGGAGGGTCCAGGGAGGGCCCCTCACTCTAGGGTTGATGATTGAGAACTGTCAAAGGGACAAGTCTGGAAAAGCCCCCACCCTAGAGCAGAATCCAGACCTGTGTCAGCGGGTGTGTCTGTGGCCGGAAGGATGGAGGGGGTGCTTGCTGGGATGCTTAGGGGGCTCAGTGGGAGTTTACTGGGGAGTCATTGGCTGGGAGGAACTGAGCCTCAGAACTCCAGCAAGCCTAGTGCTGCAGACATCAGGGCTGCTGCAAGGGCATGCCCAGAAAGAACACCCTAGAAGAGGGACAGGAAACTCTTCCTCCTTCAATGTCTTTCCAGCACCCTTAACTGTGAAAACTTACCATTGTGCTCAATGGAAAATGAGAAATTTACAGGACCCACCGGGTGGTCACCAAGCAGGCAATCAAGTGTGGACGTGGGCCTGAGACTGATGAACTGGTAAATGACCCACCCTTGTCTCTGCTCTGTTTTCTGGGAGGAGAAGTGGGAGCAGATCCCCTAAGCATGGTGGGAATCTTGGATTGGGATCTGCAACATTAGGGCAAGCCCGAAATCCTGCACTTACCTGCTAACGTCTGAGTGACCTTTGTTCCAGAAACAGATGAACAGGCACACGTATGGGAGAACAATTGGTGCATGAGCAACGCGGGCCATTTTGAGAGACATCGTACAAATTTTACAATTATCAGTCATGAGCGAAGGTTAAACTTTTCTAATCGTGCGATTTTTAAATGTAAAGCAGTTTGGGAGTTGGTTTTACCGCACAGCCATGCGGGAGTTAGGCCAACATACCAAGAGCATTTCAAGTCTGTGCTCGTGTGGCTACAGAACACTGATGGACAGAGGGACGTTAGCCAGAATAAGCCTCCTTGTCCAGGACATGACCCAATTCTAAGAATGGAAGATGATGGGTCCCAAGGTGGTGAAGTTCTCACAAGAAAGACTACATCCTAGAAAAGAAAAAGCATTTCAGGAGGATCATACCCTCACAGGGCATTAGTTTTGTCTAACACCAAACTGGAGAGAAGAGCCTCCCCAAACCAGCCCAACTGCACAACTGATTGAGTTAAAATAACCAATTCAAATGTCTAACAACATTGAAGACTGGGATGTTACTACCAATCTTTAAATCACAGAACTTGTCATCTAAAGTGTAGATCTAAACTTTCATCCCTGAAGAATCCAGTTAAGGTTAATACCTAACTTTTGTTTGACTTACAACATAGAAAGTATTATGATGCCGGACGTTCTCATTTTAGGACCCATTTTAGGCTGAGTGGCCTTAGGCCATGTTGTGAGGTTCACCTGCCTTTCTGTTGCCTGACCTTTGTTTCCAGGCCTCCTGCCACCTCACCAGCTGGTCCTCTGAGAATAATCCTCAGTCACATGACCAGACTTGTTCACACTTGTTTGGGTGATGTGGTCCTGAGCTAGGGGATGCCAACATGGCATCGAACAGGGGTGTACATCTTACCTGATGATCGGGATAATGTGTCTATACTTACGGTGTCAGGATTTTTACCGGATTGTATTCTCAGAAGTAAAGCTGGAAAATTTCAGAAACGGCAAAAAGCCAAGAGCTGGATTCATTTTGGAAAGAGAGGATTTTTCACGAGATCTTAAATCTTGATGTAGAGGTTATGTCTTTCCGGGGGGATGGGTCTGTTCGCAGCCTTGCCTCCCCTGGAGCCGGAAGGGAAGGCAATCAGGGGATCAAATCACAAGAGGATGTGGGGGATCACCGGCCTCCCCAGGTATCTTTCCAAAACCCCCTCTACCTGGTATTTGTTCCGTATTTGTGACCACTCATATCTTTTCTAGCAAGAGCCTGTTGCCTAAACTGAATTGCTGTCAGAGGAATGGAGAATTGCCCACTAAGTGAATATTGAAAGAGCTTGAATTTCTGAAACATTCCCACCCTAGGGCTTCCCAAACATTCAGGTTCCATGAACTCCTTTTGCAATAATATAGCTAATGAATTCCCTTAAGAATTTTCTCTTTTATGAAATCATTTCATTTGTTACATAATAAAAAAAATGATTTCATTTAAAAAATTTAGTTCAGAATATCATTAAAATACTATTGTAATTTTCCTTCTCATATAGTCTACAGTAATGGTTAAAATTTAAAGGTACATTTTCATGTTTCCCCTTTCACAAGTACACATGTTCCTTAATTTATTTTAAATTAAATATTTATGCATTATCTGTCAATAATTTGGTTTAAAGTGACATCTTGTTTAATTTGATATCAAATGATATTAAGATATAAATGAATTATTTTAATTTTAATTTTGTTTTATCATACTTTTTCAACAGAGGATATGCAATCCACTGACTCATGGAGGATTTTACAACTTTTGCAAGCTAAAAGAAATATATAAATAAAAGCATATCAACATAGGATCATCTGTATTCAAGCACTAGATGTTATGTTTACATATTGAAAGATATTAAATTCCTTTTGTGAATGCTATTTAAAATTGTTTTCTAAACCACGTTATGGAGATATGATTGACATAGAAAATGGTGTACACATCTAATGGATGCAACACGGTGGGTTTGGAGGTAAGTATACACTCTTGAAACCATGACTACGATCTATGCCATAAACATATCCATTGCCTGCAAAGTCTCCTTCCTGTCCTCTTGTTTATTTGAAAATTTTTTGTGTGATAAGAGCTTTTGACATATGATCTGTCCTCTTAGCAAGATTTTAAGGGTAAAGTTCAGCATTGTTTTCTATGGGCACTATGTTATACATTGGATCTCTAGGTCGCGTTCATGTTGCATAACTGAAACTTTGTACCCCGTTATTAATACCCCCCATTTTCTCCTTTCCCCAGGCTCTGGCAATCACCATTCCACTCTTTGTATCTATAAAGTTGACTATTTTAGATCCCACATGTAAGTAGTCTCTTACGGTACTTGGTATTTCTCCAGATAAGATATACAAATTGCCAACTAATATATGAAAATATGCTCAACATCTGGGAAATGCTAACCGCTGGGTAGAATAGCTGTTATAAAACAGAAACAAAACAAAGCAAAACAAAACAAAACGAAAACAAAAGATGGGAACTGTTGATGAGAATGTGGGAAAAGGGAACCCTTGTGCACCGTTGGTGGGAATGTGAATTGGTGTAGCCTCTGTGGAAAACAGTACGGAGGGTCCTCACAATACTAAAAAAAATATAACTACCATATGATCTACTAATCCTACCTTTGGGAACATATCTGAAGGAAACAAAATCAGTATCTTGAAGAGATATCTTCACCCTGAATTCATTGCAAATATTTATAATAACCAAGACGTGAAAACAACCTAAATGTTCAATGACAGATAAATGAAGTAGGTATTATATATATATATATATATATATATATATATATATAATATATATGTATATATATTACATATTTTATGTAATTCATACAATATAGGATTAGTCAAAGTTAATAAACTCACACATTTTATATAATTTTATATTATATATGAATTTTATATTGATATAATATCATAATTATATAAAATTCAGGGTTTTTTAAAAAAGGAAATATCCTGGCATTTGCAGCAACATAGATAAACCCAGAGGACATTATGCAGAATGAAATAAACCAGACAGAGGAAATATAGACAAACTTTAAGTATAAGTCATGGTATTGAAGATATATGAAACTGGGTATAGGAAGTCTCTGCATTTTGTCCTTCGTAGGATCAGTTGGTTTACTTTTAATTATTCTCATGTTATTTCTGATTCTTATTTCTAATTATGATATGCAAGAGGACTTCAGTCTGTTATTGTAATTACTTTTTTATTTTATTATTATTTCTAAAATTTAAATCCAATTAGCCAAGGTCTAGTACATCATTAGTTTTTGATATAGTGTTCAATGATTCATTACTTGAATATAACACCCAGTGTTCATTGTATCACATGCCCTCTTCTTTATTTGTTCTACATTTCAGGTGTGATTCGAATTGTGTCTAAATAAACTCAAAAAGCTAATTGGTTATCATAATCATTGTAATTCTTTTTCTCACATTGTCTTTGAAATAAGAAAACAATCTTGTTTGAATTTGCCTCTGTGAAAGCCCGTACTTTCACCTGACTGTGCATTTGGTTGTTCTTCTTGGGCAATAAACAGCAAATTCTTGTCTTCTTTCAGCTCCGAGAAGTTTTCTTCTAGATTATCATTTTTAAAGTCTGTATTTTTTTTTTTTTGCTTTATTCTTCTAGCCTATTTTGGGATGCATTGTATGAATATTTCGATCTCTGTTTTTGCCCTTTGCATGTCTAATTCCTCCTTCAGAATTTTAATCACTTTGCAATTTTATTCTATTTTCTGAAGCTTGCCATCCACAGCACTGATTCTCTTTCCCACAGTGTTGAATCAGGACTATAATAATCCTAATATTATTGTATACTCTTCAATTTCCATTTTGCTTAGTTTTTTCTTAGTTCATGTATCTTCTTTGATGAAAATTTCAGCCTATTATCTTATTTTTTATAGAATCCAAGTTTTATTTAATTTTTGGAAAATACAAATGATTTTAATAAATACCTATTTTTTTTCTAGTCTGTATTTTACAAAGTATTTGCAATATATTTTACAAACTGTATTCATTTCTCCCTTCTGTGAAGATTTTTTTTTTTGAATGGCTATAAATCCACCCAGGTCAGACATTGCTTCCTTGCATGCATGGATTGTCCTTGGGGCTCTTTGCTCCTTGACTAAGTGTCTTTCCAATTGTCATGGCAAAATGTAACTCATAGGTCTTGACGATGGATATTTCCTTCACTGTTTTTTCATGATCTTGAAGCTATAAAGCAAAGAGCTTTGACAAAAGTGAAGAGGAGTGTGTAATATTGATAAAAGGTTCAGCATAGGGCAAGTGTAGCAGTGAGTAATGTAGCTGCAATTTCATAGAGTGAAAATTGACAGAAGTCAATTAAATAAAAATAGAGAACTCCATAATCATGGGAGGGGAGTTTGACATGCTTTTCTTATGAAAAGGCAAACAAATAAGAAAGTTTCAGAAGACACAGGAAATGGATGTCTGGAAGGGACGTAAGATTGAGAGGCTATGAAAGATTTAACCAGAATTATTAAGGAACTTCACGGCGTCAGTGCAAATGTGTGTAGAGGAGTCGACAGTGGCGGTGCGTGTGTACACCAGTGTGTTGACTCAATAACCCATACACATGCTGCATGTCTTGACTGAGATTTACGCTGACACAGTCACGAGGCCGGGTGAGGTATGCAGAGAGGGCAGCAAGGGCATGAAGGTGCCAGGGTTGTAGGCAGCACTGAGCACTTATGGACCTCAATAAGGAAACATCATGACAGGTGTCATGAAACACACAGCACATGTGTGAGGAGGCCACTTCATGGCAGACTTGTCAGTGCAATATGATGGTCACCTTCCTCCCAAAGGCCCTAGTCCTTCCTGGAAATATCATAGGAAATGGGAGTAGTGGACAGGGAATAATGTGCGTGTGTGTGTGTGTGTGTGTATGTACATGTGTGTAAATGACCCAATTCTAAATACTATGAATAAATGCCTCCAAATCTGGCATTATGAGTCCATGTTATAATATCATAATAATTAGCTTCTTTTTTTAAAAGATTTTATTTATTTATTCGACAGAGAGAGAGACAGCCAGCGAGAGAGGGAACAAAAGCAGGGGGAGTGAGAGAGGAAGAAGCAGGCTCCCAGCAGAGAAGCCTGATGCGGGGCTCGATCCTAGAATGCTGGGATCATGCCCTGAGCCGAAGGCTGACGCTTAATGACTGAGCCACCTAGTCACCCCAATAATTAGCTTCTTTACTCTGCAGAATAGGAATAACAATTACAAGATAAATTCAGATTGGCTCGACAATAATTAACATCCACAACATTCATTAAATCCAGAAAAAAAAAATGTGAGAGTTCTCAGAAGTCACTGTTCAACCAACACTTCAGACTCTTTATCCATCTATATCTATCTATCTATCTATCTATCTATCTATCTATCTATCCATCCACATGTCTCATCTGTCTAGCTATTTAGTTATGTAGGTATTAGACAAATGTATAGATGTACATATGTTCTTCTGCTTTCATCCATCTGGAACATTAACTAAGAATTACACAGGCATGTTTACGACTAAATTGACTCGCTGACCTATCACACAAGAGGTTAAGCACAATTTGAACCTTAATCCTAACTCTTTTGACCAGCTGGCTCCCAAAGGGTCAAACTTTCAATGATGATTCTTGTCCAGTCTGTCTTGTAAGTTTTAGATTCAGATTACTGTTTGATGTTCCTTGGAGGCTTATTCAAAAGCTCAAAGAGTAAGTGTATTTATACTTCTGTCTAAAACCAACAAATTGTGGTTTTCTTCTGTCCAGGAAAAGAATCAAATTCCTGTGACAAGAGCAGCAGAGTTGAGTCATTAGGACTCTCCAGTGAGCTCGGCCACAGCATCTTCAGTGTGATGGGATTCATGTGGAGATACGACATCCCTTAATACTAGCATGTCCTTGGCTTTTCCAGCTGCATTCAGAAACATTGCATTAGTGAAGCTCCCACTAATTCTGGGGCAAATGTATTCTTTCCCTTGCTTTACTATTGAAAATATTTTGCTGAGGATGGCACTAAAGAAAAGACTTGCAAAAATAACCATACATTTGAAGTTCACGGTGGAACACAATGCTCTTTCCACTAAGCCACGTGAGCAAATTTAAGACCAAACATAAGGTTGTTAGTTCTTAATTTCATTAAATGGCATCAGCTTAGATTGCGGCTATAAGGCCTTTTTCTGGATAATTTGTTTCATCAAATAAAACACTTTACCAGCTACTAAAATGTGTTGGATGTAGTAATTAACAGTGAATAATAACAACAGCAAATAATGTTTCTTAACCTTGTCCTCTGTGCGAGGTGCTTAATATCTTATATGCACAGAGAGCTTGTGCAATGCTCATCACCCGATGGCTGGCTTCTCTTGTTATGCTCATTGTGCATGCGTACGCACACTGCAACTGTTGTATCAAAAATGGTTGGAGGCTGTTTAGCTCGTAAGAGATGAGACTAGGACGCGATCACTAGTGGGTGGCTCTGCATACCATGTCCTGGCCATTATTTCCTCTTCCCTGGTACTACAGGAAGGCCAAATCATGCCAGTGGTGATTCTCAAATGATTTTGAAATAATCTTTGCGAGTGTCAATACAAATGATGAGTTGAAAAAACTTTAGTTTAAAATGATAAAGTGTAGAGTTTACAAGGGTATTTCTCTAAGTGCTGTCCATGGAGTACCTGCATCAACATCATTTGGGAATCACGTTACAATTCCAAAGGTTAAGGCCTCATTTTTTGAATCAGATGCTCAGGAAAAGGAACTGACATTTTAACAGATATCTTGTGTCCTTCTTCTCTTAATAAAATTTGATGGTCACTGCCTTAAATAAACCTTAGGAAATTGAAAGAAAAATACAGCTTGAAATGCAAAGTAATGCCTTTATATGGAACCATAATCCTTTTTACGGATTATTTCGTTACCCAGTTAAAACAATTAAATTAGCTTAATGTCGCTTATGCTACTAAGGGTCAAATAGTGCATAAATTTTCAAGCCCATTTGACATCTGTAGAGGTGAGTTGAAATTATGGCAATCAAATATGTCTGGAATAAAATAATCATAAAACTGCCAAAACATTAAGCACCCTTAAGGCCAGGATCCAAAGGACAGAACTTGGTGTGTTGATAGCATTATGGGGGTGATGAGGACATAATGCAGTTTGGAGGGGTCATCACCACATTCCTGTTTTACTGGACTAATCAGCATTTCGGTTAGCACAACTGCACACACAGTCCACCTCTCCAACCACTTCTGGTTCCACCATCTGGTGCTGGCTTTCCTTCTTTCAGAGAGTCTCATCTGGTCCAATTCAGCTGACCTCACATGGGGTCACCTGGGCTGAGATGGTTAGAACATTTTGTCTATTTTCTAAGGAAATAGTTATTAGTTCTGGGACTAATATCAAACAGGTAATTTGTTCAGGGTTACTCTTTTTTTTTAAAGATTTAATTAATTTATTTGAAGGAAGAGAAAATGAGAGTGAGAGGGAGAGTGTGAGCAGCTGGGGGAGGGGGAGCAGAGGGAAAGGGAGAAGCAGACTCTCTGTTGAGCAGGGAGCCAACAAGGGATTTGATCTCAGGACCCTGGGATCATGACCTGAGCTGAAGGCAGACACTTCACTGACTGAGCCACCCAGGCGCCCCTCCAGATTACTATTTAGAAATGATTCACTTCTATAGTTGTCTTATTAGATCTGTATATAGTAACTGCTGATAATCAGTTTACGTGGACATTGGCCATTGCAATCAATTGAACCACTTCTGGCCTTAAAACCTCAGTAGCTTTAGGTCCTGGGAAAGGCATTCTACACCCTTCACCCCAACTCTGCCTTGGAAACACCTCCCGGTAACTCTCCTGAAAGATTCCAGTGTATTATCAGCATGTATGTGTGTGTCAGTCTGATGAATGACAGTGAAAAATATACCTGGATTCCCATGGTTATGCAATTGTTTTCTTTAATGTGATGAATTGATATAATTAGATAATAAAGTTAATAAAATAATACATTTACTCATATTTTACGTGCATAATTTCAAACAAGCATTAAGAATCCCGCCCATTCTTCACTGAATGATCCAATTTTAACTAACGAATAAAGTTTTCTTCTTGTTTGGTGTTCTAGCAACAAAACTACCTTTCCTATAATTTTCAACTATCCCAAAATTAACTTCATTTCAGTTAATACATGGATTTATTTTTTCTTAATTTCAAACCGTTTCCATTCCCCACCCGTCAGCCCTGGCATTTGTAAGTCTAGTTAGTGTTTTCCGATGGAGCTGGAAGACCACACAAATCATGACCAGAAGAAATAAAAAAATCAACAAACACTTGAACCCTGGGGGTGCTAAAATTGATTGCTATAAATCTATGTCATTTGACAGCTGTAAAAGTCAAGAAAAGGAAATGCTTTCAAAGTAGAAATAAGTAACCTTTGACCTCTCTTTTCTGACTAGTTTAAGACTGAATTTTTCACCATTTTCAGAAACCTAGAGAGTGAAATTAGGTCCCACAGCATAATCACTGGCATGACATTTATTGTTTATGTACAACAGCATCACACCAATCATCAAAGAACTGCAGGAGCAGTTCCTCATTTTTTAAAAAATATAATAATTTATTCTGATTCAATTTAGAGGCTCATAAGCCATTTACCTGTGGTTTAGATTTATTTTATCAAAAAATCACCTTCTGACTTCATCCTCAGATGTTAGAAAAGTGAGTCACTGCCACATACGTGCAAATTCTTGACTTTTCGTTTCTGTGGAACGTGTGGTTGATGAACTTGTTATTAAGCGCTGGGTTTCCCTGGAGCTCGGCGACATCTGGATTCTGGATCTAAGTTTGAAGTACATCCAAAGCCTTTTTAGTTACATCAGATAAGACTTCACCTGTACAATTTCAAATCTCACCATCCTTCAAGGGATTGAACATAATGTTATGTTTCTTTATGGTGGTTTATGCTTATTAAATATTAAAACCAAACATTACCACTATAAAAAGACTTTTACAGCCATGGGCATTTTCCCTGGTAATAAAATTTTACTTAGTTTTTTTATTCCTTCTGTAGGGCATATCTGGGATATCAGAGAAACTACTGAACTAGAAACATAAGTAATATGGAATAGCTAGGACGGGACCAAACTATAGAGGTCTAATAAAGAAAAAAACTAAAAGCTGCATGAAATTCTATTTGAGCACAAATTACCTGTGGAAAAAAATGCTCATATAAACACAGGTAGAATGTTGTTGTTCTTTCAAAAAGACCACCTTGTGCTAGGTCTTTGACATAGTAAACTTGATTAAAATGTTTCTATTACAAAGTAGCCGGCAGCCACAGAAGCTTCCGGAAACTGAGTGAAGGTACAGGCAGTGATTTTCCTTCCCCACTACTGGCGACTATACAACCTTATGGCTTGGGATATATGTCACTCATTTTGGGTGCATTCTTCAAAAAGGCATTTTCATGGTCCGAGGTCGTATTCTGGCCAGTGAGGACACCAGGAACTGGCCGGGAGACCAGACCGGCGGGCGGCCCGTATGAGCAAGTAGAGCCTTCCCGGAACCAGCAAAGATTCCATATTCATGAAGCCTCTGGAAGAGTTCCATGGCCCCACGCATGTCTCAGCAAAGCACTCTGAATTTGAAGTGGGATGAATTATTAAATAGCCACCACCAACTTGACATAACTTTTACTTGTACTTAGTAAGAGGAGAGGAAACCCCCCTCAGCAGCCATGGCAAAGCTCAGTCATGTGGCAGAACAGCCCTTCCTCCCACAAGGCTGGGGCTGAGCGGCCCTGGTGGGCAGGCTGGGGGCAGGGAACAAACCTGAAATGTAAATTTTCACGGATGTGTGTTTCTGATACAAGCAGCCTGGGGAGGGGCTGATGGCCGGTGTCCACTGGGAGCGGGGCCTCAGGGTCACACTCGTTGTGGAGACTGACAGACAATAGTCAGTAGGACCCTTCAGAGTGTGCCCTGGTCCATCCATCACTTTCCTGTTGGGTGATTTGCTAACTATACCTGGAGTTTATCTCCGGCTTCCTTCCTCCCCTCCTCCCTGACGGAAAGGTGAGTGGGTCTCTCCCCTTACACGTTCACCTCACTCCATACTGTTTTATGTTCTAGTTGAATGTTTCTATACTATCCGTGGATTGTGTTGAGTCTTTGCAATCATTATTTCCAACTAAAAAGCACTATTTCTCGATTTCACCGCACTGATAGGGTGTAGAACCATCGTGTCTCTGAACGCGTGATGCCCGACACTGGCTCTGTTCTCAGGTCCACTCACAGACGCTCTTGGACATGAACGTACACGCACTGCTGAGCACCGCTGTGAACTTGTTGGTTGTGGCGGCCCATCCTGCCTGGAAGCAAGTCTGGGCCCAGATCTGCACCAGGCACCTGAGCGAGGCCAGCTTGGAGGGCAGTAGGGTGGGGGTTCTGTCCGTGAAGCACATGGTGCTTGCAGAAACAGGCCACAGGCCCCCCGCACGCCAGGCTGCCCAAAGACCAGGAGAAGGTTCTTTCTCCATCACCACACTAATCTTTTCAACACGGCAGCCTCACACCAGACATGCTTAGGCTTTTTCTTGACAAACTGTTGGTGCCATGGCTTGAAAGGTTAGGAACCAAAATGGCTCCACTGCATTTTTTTAGAGCCTGAGCCAGATAAGATGTTTTGGAAAATAAGAGTGAATTCAGGGAGAGCCATAACAATAAACAGCAGGACACACTCTACATGAGGACAGAGTAAATGTCATGCTTGATCGAAGAAATTAAATACAACTTCTTTTGTTTTGGTCACTGTTTTACTGCTTTCCTATGAATTCTGGTATAATACATGGAAAATGTTCAGAAAAATGGTAGAGTCTCAGGTTATATAATCTCAAAACAAACTAAAGCCTCAAAGAAACCTCACTACATACAGGACTTGAGAAACATGGTGACTTGACTTTACTCATGTTCTTGGAGATGTTCGGGACACATGGACTTAACAGAGTCCTCAGGTCACAGAATTCCACTGCACATGGATTTTCATCGACTTTGTTTGCCCGCAACAGAGGGAGATGAGGAAGATGCCTCTGTAAATCCCTTGGCCCACCAGAGCAAGAGTCCTACTTAGGAAATGTAAACAACAATACATATCTACCATTAGAATGTTGGGTAGTTTGGAATAAGTGTTGTTTGGATCTTCATTATGAATTTCAAAATATTTGCCAAAAATACTCCAAGGGATTTTAACTTCTACTTACCTAATTTTTGCAAGAAGACTCTCAGGACACAGCAGGGTCATGCACACTTTGTTCTCAACATTGACCACACATCTCATAAGACCTCCTCAGACCATCTTCATGGGCCTCTGCTCACCCAGTATGCAGTCCAGGATCTATATCCTGATGCAGTGTTGTAACTTCTCGCCCTAAAGATTGGGTCAGGCTGGAAGGCAGGCAACAGAATACTCATCAATGGAACAGAAGTGGGCACAGAGGAAAAGAACATCAGGATGACCTCAAAGTTCAGGTTGGAGTGAATGTTGGCATCATTCTTCAAGGTGGAGATGCTTGAGGGCTGGTATAGGGGGGGAGGTGGGCAATATAATCCAAAAGATCCATTGGAAAGACTGGGCAAAACCTGGAATCATCAACCCCAGTGATTGCTTCATGTTTTCTGTAAGTTTTCTTACATATAGTGGCTATTTCATTATAAGAAAAATATATAATTAATATATAAGGTTTCAGTAAAAGAGAATGAAATATAAGTATATGCATCTTTTCTATCCCTCTCCTGTACCTCCTGCTGTGGCCCCGGGACCTGGCCTCGTACCCCAACACTGCCTGGGGCAGCTCAGGTCATCATGGGTCCTTCTGCAAAGGGCTGCCTTTGGGAAGCCCTAGGGAGAAGTCTGGTTCTCCTCTGGCTGGTGCAGAATGGACCCAGCTTTCAGAGGACCCACAGTTGGGGGCCAATGCTGCCCATTTCCACCCCACGGTCAGCTTGCTGTGGTTCTCTTCCCAGAAAGGTGAGTCTGTACCGGAGCGAGTTTGCTGCTGTGACAAAGAGCCCCAGACCCCAGAGGCTCCCTCTTCATCTCATAGCTCAGTGCAGGGTGGTGGGGGTGGAGGAGGCCATGCCTGCCAGGAGTGTTGTATGCATGGCTCTTCCTTCCTCTTGCAAACACACAGTGTCATCCCTATCATCACTTTTTTGGCCAATCCATGTTCTAGAACACCCAAGTGGCTGGTTTCTGAGCAATGTCTTCTCTCTGCCCTTTATATCCACCACCTACACATACCTGTGCCTGAGTTTACTCCATCCCCATGCCTAGTGGGTGCAGGAAAACGAGCCAGCCAGAAGGGCAGCGGGTCCATAAAAATTTCTTCACTGGCTAATCTGTACCTCACACACTTTGGCTTAAACGACACCAATTAAACTCCTTTTTGTTTTAATCTTGCATCGTGTCTTGATCAGAGGGGAAAAAAAATCTCTGCTCCAGGTTGGGCTGGCAGCCCTGGCATTAAATGTGATGCATCAAAATGAAGAACAGTGTCATTGCTGGCTTATAACCAAGGCCTCACAATGGAGAAAACAATGTCTAAGCGGTTGTTTCTTTGACGAGTATGAAGAGGTCACCCCACAAAGGTGTTAGTCATGCTATTAATGTGGTGCATTATAAAAGAATGTAATCTTATCTTCAGAAATGCCTATTCATAAGATAATTAAATATGACAAAATAGCATAATATTCTTTGGGTTTTCTTCAAGTTTCCCACCCCATTCCCCAGGTAGGAAAACATGGATGGCAGCAATCTGATGGTCGTGAAGATTTATTTCGTTAACAAACACCTGTGAGCTCTCCCACAGGGTGCCCAGAACTCTGGCTCCGTGTCAACGGTGCGGTTTTGAAGTTTCACCCCACGGAGCGTGCTGCCCGCTCCCTTTCCCGGGGGCTGATGGGCCTGTTTCAAATGCGGGGAACTCGGGAAGCCATGAGAGCCAGCCCACGGGCTCAGCCATGTGTCCCTGTGTGCCGTGCTGCTCACAGCCTGGGGGCAAGCAACTTTCCTGCCTTGAGAAAGCAAGTCTTGCTGTCAGCGCTTTCTCAGAGAAAATGCATTTCTGTTTTAAGTGTGAAGAGGAAAGTCTATATGAAAGAAGAAAGCTGGAGCCCTGAGACACGTCTGTGTGTGTGTTTATGAGCAAAACCCTGGAAGAACCATTAGATCTCCAGCTTTCGAGTCCTGACAAATACTACAGTTTTAAAACAGGTGAAATCGCATGCCTTCCGATGACGGGCAACACTTCACTCAACGCTTTCATCCTTTCCTTTCATAAATGGATGTGAACAAATTTTTAAGATGCTCTTGTTCGTGTTGACTCTTGGCCAGCAAAAGCCTCAAAGCCCTGCTAGAAAGGGCAGACAAGCATGCGAGGTCCATCCCAGGAGACCCAGTGTATGAAAACTAAATAAATTAAAAGGAAAAGCCAAACCCTATTTGTGGAGATTATAATGAGGACAGTATGTTTCTTTTTAAAAGACAGCTCAGAAGAGTGAAACAGACTTGCAGAGGAGAGAAATGCAGGATCCCTCAATGGACAGGAACTGACAGGGAATTTTGATGGAAAACAGTAGCTTTGCTTTATCATCCTGGATGAAGCACCGACGGGAAGCTCAGGAACTCTTGCAGGCAGCATGGTGACAACCTGCAGGCCTGACTCCAAGCTTCAAAGTTCTTCCACCCAAACTGGCAAGGTTGACCTTCGGGGACACTGGGGAGATTTTAATTTGGCATCATGGCTTGAAAGAGTTAGAGCCACCTGGGTCGAATCAGGTGGGTGAAGCTCCTTCTTTCTCATGTTAGCAATTCCCTGCCCTTTCGGTACCCTCTTTCCACCCAGGAACAGAAAGCTCTTTCTCCTCTGTCCTAGTCTTAGGGCTTCCCAGGACCTCCTCCCCAGAGAGAGGTGTTCTGGCCTTGGACCTGCCCGAAAGGGGAGGCACCTGGAACGTGACCTCCTCTCCTGCCCTCCCTCTCTATACTGAGTGAACGGGCTAACTCAGCATAGAAGACTAGCCCAGGGCGCACACACCGCCCCTTGGATTAAGTGTTTATGTGTGAATGGGATGTCCGGGGCCTTAAGTGGAGGCTGGCACGTTCAACACGAGGCTACTCTGTGTCAGAGTTGTCCCCGTGGGCACCCTAACCGTGCTTAGGGAATCCCGTTTCTGCTCTAACGGGCTATGGGGCTTGAACACAGGCACGCATGACTGGTTTTGTGGGTCTCTGGTCATGACAAAAGGGAATGTGGTGCTGCTTGGTCACCCCGGGGTCTCTAAAGCATTTACAACCCAATACTATTAGGGATGGGACTCAGTAGCCAATGGGCTCCAGTAATGAAAGGTCCACGTAAATGCTGGCTGGGGTCCCCACAGTGAGGTGATACTGAGGACAAGGCCATGTCACAGAACAACATGGCATGCATGGGGGCGTGGGGAGTGGGCTGGCTGCTTACAGCTGTACTGGGAGCTCGAAGGGCAGTCATGACCTCAGTGTCAAGTTGGAGGCTGAAGGGCTCTGAGAACCAGGGCCTCTGTCTGTGTTCATGGACCCTTCATTATCAGGTTGATTCAGGGCTGAGGACTCCACAACCAAGTCCTAAGTTGGAACCAGTGAGAAAGCTGGTTGAATTCACAGCCTCTCCAGTGATCTTGTGTAAAAGTTGAGGCTTCGACAAGAAGGAATGGGGCCCTGAACATTGCAGTGAGGACATATGGGGGCACCTGGAGACTGAGATGTGTTGAGTCCTATCTCTCTGCTCGTTCATGTTTCTACTTGCAAGCTATAGTCCACTATAAACAGAGAACCCAGTCCAGTGACTTGGACCAGAAAACAGCATTGATTCAAGGCTATTAGGCCTCCTACAGACTCTTGGGGAGCCCAGACTGCCCACTGCTCCAGACTTTGATGAAAGACACACCAATGATGCTGGGCACTGGACCCCAGAGCCCCCAGCACTGGTGCTGTCCTGAAGGTGACCAACCTGCCTTGTGTCCTCTTCAATGGTGGGTCCTGCCAGGGCCCTTCTCCCCCCAGAGGTCCTTCCCAAATGCAGATTCCTTCCTTCCTTCCTTCCTTCCTTCCTTCCTTCCTTCCTTCCTTCCTTCCTTCCTTCCTTCCCTCTTTTCTTCCTTCCCTCTCTCTTTCTTTCCTTCCCTCCCTTTTTCCTTCCTTTCCTCCTTCCTTCTATCTCTCCTTCCTTCCTTCCTCCCTTCCTTCCTTGTATTGATAACTACTCTGGCAAGGAAAATATAACACATGTTGAGTATAAGATTATGAGGAAAGCCTGTTCTCTTGCCTCCAGGGAGCATGCTCTGATTGAAAAGAAAGATAATGGGATGTGAACTACAGTAGACATAAGATGAATTGACAGACTGTCAATGTATACAGCTCAATGACACAGTAGAATCCTATTAATTTGTGGCAGAGGGAGGCAGAGGGTAAGAAGTGGTTGAAAACAGTAGTTTGCTGTGACCCAGTAAACTTTCTTCTGGAGCAGCACCGGCTATCCCGTGCTGCAGAACCAGCAAGGTAGCCGGGTCCCTTCTGCTGGGTGGAGTGTCCTGTCTGAGACCCAGGGCCGGACTGCCTACCTTGGGTGGACGACTTGATATGCTCACGTCCGCCTCCTGTTCGCTGCTCCCTCTCTGAAAGTGTTTGTAACAAGTAGCTTTCCTAACTGAAGGCCGCTGCTTTTCTGAGCTTCTTCTGAATGTGCAGGCAGACGTGCCAAAGGAAGTAAAGACCACGAGTGTGCAGGACACACGTGTCTGGCTTTGGCTGCAGACTGTCAGAGCTGTGGCTGTGTCCACACGGCCAGTGGGTGGCCACGATAGGCACCCCAGGTCCATGCTCTAGTATCCACTTGGCCAGCCTTGATGGGGCTGCACACCTCCACGGGGTGGTCGGGGCAGGCGTGGAGCCTACAGAGGGATGGCCGTCCATAAGCACTTCTGCCTGAGACCATTTCAGGAAAGGGGACTTGCGGGCAGCTGCTGACCTTGCATCTCCCCCTCCACGCACTTTTCTAAAAGGGCCCTGAGCCTGAACCTCATGGCCATAGCCTCTCACCTGCTTCATTTCCCCTTGCTCCTCTTTGCTGCAACTCTAAATTACAGTCTGCTGGAGAATGAAGCGTTTCACCTCAGAATAATGCCTGTCAGTTCTTTACTGTGCATGATAAAGCGTAAACCCTTTAATGAACTTTTTTTTTTAAATAACAAATACTAGAAACTATTCTGGATCTTTTTTTTTTTAAGATTTTATTTATTTATTCGACAGAGATAGAGACAGCCAGTGAGAGAGGGAACACAAGCAGGGGGAGTGGGAGAGGAAGAAGCAGGCTCATAGCGGAGGAGCCTGATGTGGGGCTCGATCCCATAACGCCAGGATCACGCCCTGAGCCGAAGGCAGACGCTTAACCGCTGTGCCACCCAGGCGCCCCTAGAAACTGTTCTGGATCTTAATAAGGAGACACTTTCTGTGTTCCGTCCTCTCTTAATTCCACCTCTCTGACCTGTATTTTATATTATCAATCAATTATCAATACAATTATATAATCAATACAGCTTGATGGCACATTCTATTTTAGAAATATTGTTTGAACTTGAACAATAACTTGAATTCTACTCATTGAGATTTTCTTGTCATATCCCTAGTATAGGTGAATTTGACTAAAATTTATTGACCAGGAATGCAGCAAATTCAAGTTAAAGCAATTCACTTTCAAAGAGAGGAATGAGTAAACTTAGAATGTCTTTGCATGATATCAGCTCTGGGCCTAGCAATTAACTCTCATATGCTACTGGGTTTTTATAATTATAATATATTATGTGATGCTGTATTTTTTTCATTAACAGATTTGTTTCTTGCTTAGCAATGTGTAATGTACATGAAAGTAATAAAACTGCATTTAAATACATATTTCATAATTCAGGATTATCACACCATTATTCCTGATTAGGAAGCCCTGCATCTGCATTTGAAGATGTATGTGAGCTATCCCAGTCTGGTTTCAAGGGACCCGAACACCAGTTCAATAAACGCTGCATAGATTTTCTAGGTTAAAAATAAAAGCATCACTTTTTGTTAACGAAAAATAATGACAGTACCTCACAGATCCACTTACATTTGAAAAAGCATACCATTATTCCCCAGGGAGCACAGGGAAGTTTGTTTCCATTGCTGATTTGTGTGTTCACTCTGAGCAAAATATGGTTGGCACACGAGGTGGGTTCCATGGGGAGACAGGTGCGCTTGGGGGTGGGTCCCAGCAGGTGTCGGCAAGGGGGGCCTCAGTGGGAGGACAGGCAGACTTAGCCTTAGTCCTGTGGCCTGTGCTTCCCAGAGGAGGAGTGGGGGTTCTGGGGGGAGGCAGATGGGCACAGGTACAGCCCAGGACCCTGGGGTGAGGTCAGGCTGGGTCGTGGCACCTATTAACCAGGGCTGGGCACAGGTGGAGCTTTGATTTTCTGCTTCTTGAAAGAATGGTCACTGTCAAATGTATGAAGTCGCCCTTTGAACTGAGTCCTGATAGGGGTGAGGTGGGGCAGCAGCCCTCTTGTTTTTCCCATTTTATGATGAACTGGGCTAGCTGCATGTATGTGTGTGGGTCACGTTGATCATATCAAGGAATTATCATCACATCAAATGGAAAACACACCAGCCCTAAGAATGAAGGGGATGGTACGGATTGTGAGACCTTAGTTTGAAGTCCATGATCTTAATGCTGATTTGGTCACAGAACCATTTATGGCTAAATTTGGTGCTCAGTCTGAACACAATTTGGTAATCCCTAACATGTTAACATCTGAAGTGCTGGGATCGTCTCTTCCAGCTGTTAATACTATTTACAGATACATGTGTACTGAAAACAATGACCCTTCAACCATAAAGGGGGAGAATAAGCAGATTCTCTCGAATGCTTATAAATAATTTCGAAAAAAAATAACAGAAAATTCAATTTACAACCTCATGTGACACAAATAAAAAAAAACAATATAGCTAATTGAATAGCCAGTAATGTCTTTTTTAAAATTAAAACATTTACACATGTGATTTTTAGCACTCAGATAATCAAAGCAACGTTTTGAAAGAGCTAGCGCATGTGCAAGAAGCCTCTTCCCCTTTGCACAGACCTCTCTTTCTTCTCAGTGAGGAAGTTACCCTCTGTCATCGTCACCCATAGCGGGGTCATCACCATGCCACCAGAATGGCCAGATGGTGCTTGCAAAGCCCCTTGTGGATGGCAGCGGATGCAAAATGGACTTTAGGGAACACAGGGATCCTTTATTGAGACCTGGTACAAAAGTGCTCTATCCAAATGAATTTCTCACGTACGCAGCGCTTTTATCCTAAATCACTTTGTTCGTACCTTTGTATCCTATTTAACAGAATTTTATGTGCTTGTATGATTTCTTAAGCTAAATATACTGAGCACAGTTCTATATTTTCCTTGCAATGCTGGAAAACTATCCAGAAATCAATTACAAGTGACCCTGTCTGGATCCCAGATACAGACAGAAGCTGTTCAACTCACATTGTTTCTTTCTTTCTTTCTTTCTTTCTTTCTTTCTTTCTTTCTTTCTTTCTTAATTTCTTAATTCCTACACTACCAACTTATTTTTCCTGTCCTTCTGGTCACTCTTAACTCACAGCTAAGTGATTTCTGCAGCTGCATTGCTCCTTTCCCAAACAGTATTTCTGGTATTCCTTTTCCTTTGCTGGCTCTGATCTTCTGTTCACTGGAAAAGAGTTACTTGAGTTTGTTTGGATTGTGTACAAAAACAGTACGTGGTACAGCTGCTTGGGAAAACAGCCTGGCGGTTCACGGCAAGTTAACCACAGAGCTACCATCTGACCCAGCAATGTCACCCACATCCCAACCCAAGAGAAATGGCGACGTGCATCCACACAGAATCGTGTCCACGGATGGTCATACAGCATTGCTCACAAAGCCAAAATGGGGGAACAACCCAAATGTGCATCTGCTGCTGGCTGGGTTAACGGAACGATGCGGTCTGCCCTGACACAGGAACAGAATTCACCTGTAAACGGGGATGCCGTTCTGACACCTGCCACAACATGGAGGAGCCTTGAAAACACGATGCTCAGTGAAAGAAACCAGACACAAAGACCACATGTCCCACGAGCGCATTTACAGGGAATGTCCAGCGTGGGCAAGCCCGCGGGGACAGAAGCAGGTCGGCGTTGCCCAGGGTGGAGGCGGGGTGGCCGCGGGCTCCTTTCTGAGGTGACAGAGGTGTTCTAAGGTGGGTGGTGGTGACACTTGCAGGAGTGCACAGGCACACGGGAGCCACTGCATCGTCAACCTTAGAAGAGGAACCTTTGTGGAACGTGAACTACATCTCAATAAAGCGCTTACAGGAACAACAGGGCAGAGCGCGGGGCCGGAGCCCGGGAGTGTTGCAGCTCTGAGTGGCCCCTTGGCTTTCCCGCTTACCTTCCAGCTATCTTTAGCTCCTGCATATTTGCTGGAGAGTAAGTTCTGCCACTTTTTGAAGGTTAATTATTTTTATGCAAAACAGCCTCCAGTGTTCGGGGACACACATGTTAGCCCAGCAAATGGAAAATCTTGGCATCCACACCTGAAGATGTGTTAAAGTTACAGGTTCAGGGTGAGTGCCGGGTGAAGCAAGACAGGGGAAGATTTGTGGGGGCCCCCAGGAAGCCCCGTGGGGAGGGGGAACCCCAGGAAGGGGAGAGAGGGAAGGGAAGGAAAGGAGCTGGTGGAGCAGTGACCCCCTCACCAGCTCTGCCCCTTGTTGGGGTCCTGCTCTCACCCTTCTCCCCCAACAGCACTTGGTGATCCCCATTGTCCCGGACCAGGGATGGTGCCCCCCGGGGGGCAGAATGTCCTCCGCTGGCCTTCTTCCTGCCTCCACCTTTTGATGTTCACAGGTGAAAGGAGCACAAGGCAGGAGGGAGTGTTTGGAGACAGAAAGAGCAGTCTAAAGTCATCTGCATGCTCAGAAAATGTTCAAACTTGAGTTTTAATGATGCACAAGCACCTGGTTACATGCTGCTGGTGGCAGTGAGACGCACTGAGCGAGGAATTTAACTCCACAACAAAGGAAAGCAATCCCCCAGCTCAGGAACCCAATCACAGGGAAAGGTGGACGTTCTGCCCACGGGCAGCCGGCAGTCCGTGTCCACGCACGGGCTGCAATCAGTTCTGTAACCTTGTACCGCAGGACGACTCTGGGCTCGCTTAAAATAGAAGGAATTCCCATAGAGCTCCGGCCTAACATTTAGTGAGAGCAGACAAGGCCAGACAAATAGAAGGTCAGAGACTGAAAAGGTCAAGATCACACAGTTTTCCTTCCGGCCACGGGAGGAAGCAGATTCCCAAACTATGTGAACAGCAGTTGGAAAAATGATCAATGTTTCATGCAATCAGCCAGCACGGCCCATTCCGTGTGTGTCAGTTACTTGAAAAGAAGGGAGAAGGAAGAGAAGGAGGAGGGCGAGGAAGAGGAGCGGGAGGAGGAGGAAGGAGAAGGCGAGCCCTGCACCAGGTCAGGACAGGATCGACACTGAAAAAGACGGAGGGGACACAGCCACCCCTGGGGTATTTAAGTGCCATGCTGGGCCCCGTCGCCTCATTTTCTCCCTTCCTTTCTCCAGTTTCTTAGCCTGCTGTAGATTGAAGAAAATAGGAATAAGCATCTTTCGACCACAAACAGATGTGCTTGATAAAGAAAATGTCAGCAAAAATACTAAAGCAGCCCGTCACAGCAGCTTTCTGACAGATAGAGGGAAAAGGTAAAAAATGTTCTATCATGTCCGACAAGGTGTTCTTTTTGAGATTTAAAGATCACTGTGCAACTTTAAACATGTTTGTCACTCTGGCTCTGACTGTAGCTATCTGGGTTCAGAAGAACTTTATCAGCTCAGCAGAGGGGGGGAAGAAAGCCGCCGTTCCCATTTATCTCGGCTCGGTTCCCTTCAAAGCCAACAAATAAATTACAGTGTACATTTGATACAAATTGATTTCTTAACTCAAATAACAATGTTGTCCTCCCGGTCGGGCCATGTGTCACTCATTCGCGAGCCTGAGTGAAAGCCTCAATCTGTCTGTGTGACAGAAATAGGGCTGACGGGGCTCACCGGGGAATGCTAATCACCCCAGCCGGCCGGCCTTTGTGGGCCAGCCGCGATAAGGGGGATCCGGCCGCCCCGGCACGCTGCGCCCGGGCCGGCCGCGTTTGTTCCAGCCGGCTCTCCAGGCCCCGCGGTCGCCGTCCTATTTCGTGTGGGAGAATAAGATGGGGCCGGTGTGGCCGAGCTGCGGCTGGCCGGGATGAGGAGCCCGAGCCGAGGTGAAAGAACCCATTGAATATCTGGGGCTGATCTTATCAGCCGCGGGAGAAATGAGATCTTGGCAGGGGCTGCGCAGTTTCTCACAGCTGAGCAGGTTAATAAGGTCCGGAGGTAGGCCACAAGCTAATTGGATTTGCCCGGGCTTGATAAACAGTGGCAGGCCGGCTGCCAGAAAACCATAGACAGGGTGGCTTCTCCTTTGTTTAACTTGAGGCCGGGAGAGGAGGAAATCAGGCCGCCCTTTGGAAGCTGGGGAGTCTCCCTGAAATGCCATCTCCGCTGAGCGGGAGACACCCTCTGCGGTTCAAGTGGCTGGCTTCAGATTTTCATCAGAGAGCATTTAACCCCGCCGACCCCCGGCCGTGGGTGCACAGCCACGGGGGCTTCAGAGCCCCAGAGCCCGCTGGAGGTGAGGCGGAGCCTGGGGGGCTGGATCCCAGGCCACTGAGCCTGGCCGGGGCTCCGGAACCGCCCCCCGGTCTTGTTCCCCTGGTGGGTACTGCGAGGCTGCCTTTCCACTGCTAAAGGGACAACGGTGTGCGTGCCACCTCGTGGAGCACGCAGATCACGGACCGACGTGTCGTAGCAGGCGTGCGGTCAGGCATCCGCTTCCTAACCCGTCTCCCCGCTCACAGGGCGTCTCGCCACTCGAGAGACACAGACACAGGGGAGAATCCCACCCTGCCCAGGATCGCACGTCAGGACGGCACCTGTGTTGTTAATGTTGGACCAATATCAACACTGACCTTGAGCTGGAAAATACGGAGTCCTCAGCACGCTGATGTGACATCCAGGGCAATCACTGGATGTTTCCACCCAAGAAGTGTCATGTCCGTAGAGGTGAATATAACGGAATTAATTGCAGAGCGGGTCTTGGTCAAGTGCGGATTTTTTAACTTTGTTATTTCCTGACATGACATAAGCTCTTTACGTTGCTTTACAAAACATCTTGACTATCAAAAATCACTAATCTAGAGCGACTTAGCCCATTCATTGTAAGGCCGTGATACCACCCTGTCCCCAGGAAAGAAACAGTATATTAGCAAATGCCCGGCTGACAAATGTATAATTTTTCCAGCATCTTTTGCTAGGTACCTTGAAAATACCCTGCATTACAGATGTTCAACTCAGCCGATTAATACAAAAATAAAATTATGTAAGGTGGTCCTAGTGGGTACATCAGAGACTTTTTAGGCTATAAAAAAAATCGTGTTCAGTATATATATATATATATATGTATATATATGTATATATATATATATTTTTTTCTGCTCAGCAACATTTATTGAAGAACAGTCACAACCACCCTTGGATTGGGGGTTTAGAGGAGAAAAATCAAGGGAGTTAGAGACTTGGCATCCAAGGCCTCACTATCTGTTTGATTTCCATGTATGATGCTGAGAAAGGTAGGGGGGCAGGACCCCACACTTCCTTCTCATGGATGAGTCTGTCCCAGGTGATAAATGTAAGAACCAGATAGGTTAAAATATCTGCTCTGTTTCCGGTAAACCTAAGTAGGAGGCTGCTGCAGAGACCCAAGGCATCACGTGCCCACCCCATTTAGTGTGGCCCGTGTGCACGGGGCATGGTCAGGATGGTGGATGGCAGGTGCGTGCCCACCCTCACCTGTCCCCACCAGGAAGCAGCAGGACCCCAAAGAGCTGGGAAGCCCGTGTAGGGTGGACCAGTCTCCAGAACAGGTTATCAATGAGCAGGGGTGGTGAGTCCACTTTCTTCCACGTATGAGCCACTCTGATGCCAAGAGACAAAGCTGAGAACCTGGGGAGAAGCCCTTTCTGAGGTCGGGGCCGAAGCTCCCCAAAGCACACTAACGCAGGCAGTTGCTTACAGGGGAAAAGCAACGTCCCAAGTGGTTCACAGAGTTCCAGATTCCAGAGCTTTGATTAAGTTTCCCAAAGTTAAATGAGTTTCAAGTAATTTTTTTTTTTGGCCTTTTGGGATATTAACTCTATTGATGTATTTATCCAAAAATATTTGCAACTGCCTACCATATGCCTCCAGAACATCAGCGAACAAACAGAGGGAGACCCTGGGGCTCCAGGAGCTTCAGTCATCGTAGAGGAAGACAACCGACATCAACTATAAACTTAATTAAATGTAAATAAGTCATTGTGTTTCAGGCTTGGGGTGTCAGGTATTAAAACAACAAGAACTGGGTCGGGAAAATGGAAAGCCGGAGGTCAGGGCTGGCCTTACCGAGAAGGCGCAGCAAGGGAGCAGTCGAGCCCTTCGGCACGAGGAGGGCAGGCCAGGGTGCTGGGAAGGGGCAGCTGCAGGAGCGGCTGATTTGGTGGCAGCCTCGGCAATACCGTCACTGTGAACTGTTTACGGGCTTATTCATTATTATTGGACACTTGCATCGAGGTGGGAATATAGGAGACAAGCTGCGTAGATGAATCTGGAGAATGTAGGCTTCTGAATGGTGTTGGAAGCCACGGCGCTGGTAAGATCACAC
>NC_048220.1:144927988-144936404 GCF_002007445.2 Ailuropoda melanoleuca | reverse complement strand
ACAAAAATAAAATTATGTAAGGTGGTCCTAGTGGGTACATCAGAGACTTTTTAGGCTATAAAAAAAATCGTGTTCAGTATATATATATATATATATGTATATATATGTATATATATATATATTTTTTTCTGCTCAGCAACATTTATTGAAGAACAGTCACAACCACCCTTGGATTGGGGGTTTAGAGGAGAAAAATCAAGGGAGTTAGAGACTTGGCATCCAAGGCCTCACTATCTGTTTGATTTCCATGTATGATGCTGAGAAAGGTAGGGGGGCAGGACCCCACACTTCCTTCTCATGGATGAGTCTGTCCCAGGTGATAAATGTAAGAACCAGATAGGTTAAAATATCTGCTCTGTTTCCGGTAAACCTAAGTAGGAGGCTGCTGCAGAGACCCAAGGCATCACGTGCCCACCCCATTTAGTGTGGCCCGTGTGCACGGGGCATGGTCAGGATGGCGGATGGCAGGTGTGTGCCCACCCTCACCTGTCCCCACCAGGAAGCAGCAGGACCCCAAAGAGCTGGGAGGCCCGTGTAGGGTGGACCAGTCTCCAGAACAAGTTATCAATGAGCAGGGGTGGTGAGTCCACTTTCTTCCACATATGAGCCACTCTGATGCCAAGAGACAAAGCTGAGAACCTGGGGAGAAGCCCTTTCTGAGGTCGGGGCCGAAGCTCCCCAAAGCACACTAACGCAGGCAGTTGCTTACAGGGGAAAAGCAACGTCCCAAGTGGTTCACAGAGTTCCAGATTCCAGAGCTTTGATTAAGTTTCCCAAAGTTAAATGAGTTTCAAGTAATTTTTTTTTTTGGCCTTTTGGGATATTAACTCTATTGATGTATTTATCCAAAAATATTTGCAACTGCCTACCATATGCCTCCAGAACATCAGCGAACAAACAGAGGGAGACCCTGGGGCTCCAGGAGCTTCAGTCATCGTAGAGGAAGACAACCGACATCAACTATAAACTTAATTAAATGTAAATAAGTCATTGTGTTTCAGGCTTGGGGTGTCAGGTATTAAAACAACAAGAACTGGGTCGGGAAAATGGAAAGCCGGAGGTCAGGGCTGGCCTTACCGAGAAGGCGCAGCAAGGGAGCAGTCGAGCCCTTCGGCACGAGGAGGGCAGGCCAGGGTGCTGGGAAGGGGCAGCTGCAGGAGCGGCTGATTTGGTGGCAGCCTCGGCAATACCGTCACTGTGAACTGTTTACGGGCTTATTCATTATTATTGGACACTTGCATCGAGGTGGGAATATAGGAGACAAGCTGCGTAGATGAATCTGGAGAATGTAGGCTTCTGAATGGTGTTGGAAGCCACGGCGCTGGTAAGATCACACAGGAACCTAACGGAGGTGGGGAAGAGGTGGTTCAACCCTGGGAGTCCCAGGGGAGCAGACAAACGGGGGGTGGAAGGAGCTGGAGCTGGAGGGGACTCGTGCAGGGAGATGAGCCACGAGTGTGTGAAGGGGAGAGTCCCCCATGACAAAGGCTCTCACTGGCCAGGGAAAAGGACAACGCAGAATTGACGGATGGGCCTGGTAGCATGGGGCTGTCAGGACCCTATGGAGGGCAGGTGGGCGGCCCAAGTCCAGTGTGGAGCAGGCTGCGTCCTGAGAGTCCTGCTGCCAAGGAAAGCAAAGAGCCAAAGACCTGGGGGTGGCAGGGAAGGGGAGTGGGCGCAGGGAAGGGAGTTTGCTTGTTTCTTTGCTTTTCTGTGGAAGAAGTGCTGGCAAGATACTGAGGAGGTGAGCAGAGAAGGTGCCCTGGGAGCTGTGTGGCGAGCAGGGGGGACCCAGCGGGCAGGTGAGCAGTTCCTCTCTGCTTCCTGCTTCCTTCAGTGTGCATGTGTGTGTGCACCTGTCGTTGCAGGGAAGGGAGGGCACACGGTGCAGAGACGCATCCCTGTGGCCCTTTGTTCCTTAAGTAAGAACCATCGGTGTGTGACTCGGGTCCCTGAAGCAGATGTCAAGGCAGATGCAGACGGTTAAAGAGCCCGGGGTCCCGGCGTCTCCGCGCCGACCAGCCCACCAAGCAGGTGCCAGGATGCCAGCGAGGTGCGGCGGGGAGGAAGACAGGCTCAGGTCCCCTTTTAATTTTGTGCTTCCGCCTCTGCCAGTGTTATAAATGATCCTCACGAGATTTTAGGTTCGTTGTCCGTTGGACATGCAGGTGTAGGAAGCTGAATTCCATTCATGTGTTTATTTACACACCTTTGCTGTAGGAAAGCAGAGTGCGCGTGTTTGCAATTTGTCCTACGTCAGGCACGCTCAGGGATCTTGGCTGGGCCATCCTCTCCTCAAAGGCAGCATCCCCGAGCAAACTGACGCAGGAGCTGCTCAAAGCCCCGCTGCTGGGGCTGCAGGCTTGGGGGGGGCAGCTGGCAGTTCGCACACAGCCCCCTCACCTCCGCTCCCTTGCTGAATCCCCCAAGAGCTGCAAATCTCGGTTCTAGGTCATCCCACTTAGGGTTGAACAGCAGCGTAGCCTGAGCACCCGGCCGGTTACCTCTCTGAGTTTTCTCCACGTGAGAGCCATGAAGCCACAAGTCAAGGCAACATAGCGCTCTCTCCGGTCTTGGCCAGAGCGCATCATCTGCACACAGCACTGTGCGCGGGGCCGTGATCTGGCGCCTTCCCCGGATATGAGGCAGAAACATCACAGCACCGCAGCCCAGAGCCCCCAAGTCCGCGTGCACTTCCTGAATCTGCAGGAAGTACAGCCTTTAGCGGAGCCCCAGACCTAGAAGGGCAGCGGGCTTCCCAGACCGAGGGGCCCACCTGGCGCTGGGGAGGGACAGGGTTTGGGAAGGAAGGTTGGGCTGCCTCTGGACGGTGGTGTGAGGGAGCGGTTGGTGCGTTGTACCGGGCTTGGAGATCCAACCTGTCCCAATCTTGGAGACCATGATGGAGGGACGGGGAGCAGGCCGACTCAAGATTCTGTCAGAGAAGCCGGAATGCTGCATGACATGGTGAGATGCTGGCGGCCTTGTCTCACCTCTGCTACCTGGTCCACACCTGAACCTAGGGAGAGACCCCTTTGTGCCCTGGGGGCACAGAAAGTTTTATTACGGCACGGATAGTCCTCATCCAGACCATGAATTTCCCTGTGGGGGAGGAGTGGGACCTGTGTCCTTAGACCCAGCTCCCCGGTGGTGCATCCATAGTAAAGCACCATGAACCAACCAGCTGAAACAGAAATGTATTCTCTCCCAGTTCTGGAGGGGGGAAGCCTGACCTAAGCCCTCTCCCCTAGATTCTGGTGGCTGTTGGCCAGCCTGGGAGTCCCTGGCTCGTGCCTGAATCACCCCCTCCCCACCTTCAGTCAAATGGTATTGTCCATGCTCACGACTTACCTCTCCTTCTAGGACACCAGTCATGGTGGATTAAGGACCCTCTCTACTCTAGCCTGACCTCCTCTTAGCTAATTACTCCTGCATCAACCCAATGTCTCTCTGAGGCACTGGGACTTACGACTGCAACAGATGGATTTGAGGGGGATGCAGTTTAACCTGTGACAGCAAGAGGTGCACTCCTTCCTTCAGATAACCCATGGGTTTAATCAGCCTTCTTCCCTCACGCATCAAAACCCTAACATCCTGCAAGTCGTCCTCACACCAGAGATGTTGCTAGAAGCCCCTGACACACTTTAACTCATTTGAGTATGGTAAACTTACAAGGGAGGGATGAGTTGCATTTTCCAGGTAATGAAAATGAAAGAACAAAGAGGAGGCTCAGAGAGGTTAAGTGAGTTACCCTAGGTCACACAGTGAGGAGTGATGGGGCAGGAATTTAATTGCGGTCCATGGTCCTCGACCACCTGCTGTGGGGCTTTCCTGAAGACGAGGGCTCATACGGATCCTAAAGTCCCTGCACAGTCCTGTTTCGGGGAGTCTTTCTCCAACTGGCTGTGCTGTTTTCATGCAGCCAGGACGGACTTAACGTTACAGCGTTGCTCCGAGGCTTCTGGGATTTTACATATTTACGCTAATGAAAACAAATCTTGGTGGAAGGTTGGTGTGAGTGCCTGTGTGTGTGTGTGCGTGTGTGCACATGTGTGTGTGTGTGCATGTGTGCACGTGTGTGTGTGTGCATGTGCTTGTGTGTGTGTATTTAAGGGCTTTTGTCTAATTACCTACTAGAGACGTTTTGTTCCCAAAGCAATCACAGGCCGAATGTTTGGCTTATGCCGGTGTCTGTTGCAGAAATGGGAAATATTAAATCAAGCCTTGCTCTCTGGATAAAAAGAAAGTCTACTGAATAAAATGCAATATTATAAAAAGTGTTCTGTGGCAGAAAAGAGCACGTTCAGTCAGGATAAATAAAGAAAAGAAAACAATTTCAACCCAACTTTGCTTCAAATTAAAATGTAGGTTTATTTTTAAAGAAAGAAAAATCACCCCTCAGTTTAAGTGTGTGTCCGGGACACAAACCTCTGATACAAAATTGGCTCTGCCTTCAAATATTTTATGTATAATGATTTCTTCCTTTAATGTTTTGAGAGTTTTATTATCTTTGGATACATATCTACACATTGTAGATGCGAAGGCAAGCAGCCTGCAGATACCAGAGAGAATTTTCAATAACATAATTAGAACGTCACAGCAAATCAACCGGCCCTTCTTCTTGAATTACATTCGTTGAGCAGAGAGACTTTCTAAGAATTTAGTGAAATCTGTCTTAGTCTGCTGGGTCTACCATGACTAAATACTACAGACTGCGGGACTCAATCAACAGAAATTTGTTTTCCCACAGCTTTGGAGACTGAAAATTCAAGATCAAGGCCCAGCAGGTTCGATTCCTGGTGGGAGCCCTCTTCCTGGCTTGGAGACGCTGCCCTCTCCCCGTGTCCACACATAGCAGGGAGAGGAGGCTCCCAGAGCTCTCTGCTGTCTGTTCTTATAAGCACACGAACTTCAGCAGACCCAGATGCCACCTCTATGAGCTCATTTAACCTTAATTACATCCTTAATGCAAATGCACCCACATCAGCCTTAGGGATTGAACCCAGGACTTTCGTGGGGACGCCCGTCAGTCCACGCAGCATACCTGTCATTGTCAGAGGCTGTGTTAGTCCATGCCTGAGGGCTGGGACTGTGTCCACATAAGGTGTAGCTTCTGGGAAAATTGTAGGGAAAGCATAATGTATACAGCATTCCACAATGGGATCCAAACATTTTGAGCACAACAGGAGAAGGCCATGGGATTTCTGGAAGCTTCCACGTGGGTTGTTATAATTAAAGAACTCTCCACTTGCAGGTAGTGCATTTTGAGAGATTTATCACCATCCCCAGGCCACCAGCCAACTGAGCAAACACACTGAAAATCCCACTTTTTTGGAATCTGCTGTGATTGCTCTAAGCCTCTCCTGACATGAAAACCTTTGCTCACTGAGGTTTTGGTTTTCCTTGAATAATCTGTTAGCTGTTACTGGTCACTGTAACAGGTTTCACTTACAACGCTTGTTTGTCTGTTCTTTATATCGTATGCCGCTCTTTCAACTAAACATGTCACCGCCATATTGAACCCACTCGTCTAGGGATGGCATCTGCAATGGCATTTCTTAGATTTAAGAATTTGCTAATCTGGATACCGTGGTGTACTTTCAAATCACTTTCCCATTGACAAAGGCTTTCACGTATGTTTTCCAGGGTAGTCCCAACAGCACCATGAGGGAGGGTCCCCGTGGCCATTTTACCAGCAGGATGACCAAGCAACAGGGAGAGAAGTGACTTGAACAGAGCCACTCACAAGGAAAGGGCGGAGCTGCAGGATGGGCTTTCGGATTCTAATTAAGGAATAAACCGACCTTTGGAATAAAATACAGCATTGTATTCCCAGGCAGCATTTGAAATATGTTTCTAGCACCTTCTGGTTTCAACATACACCCAAAATGGCAATCTTTGAAGAATAGACATAAAGAATGTATTTTTTCTCTTTAAAATATTCATTGTTACTAATGGTGTTCTATGCATGAAGCCCACTTGCCACATTGTGAAGGGGACACAGCCCATGGAAGATATCGCTCAAAGATTGATTTGTGATCCTATAACCTCAGTGGTTAGAATGAAGCAATGTATGTCATTAATCAACACGTGAGGGTCTATCCTGCTTGGAAGAGTATTTATTTTCCCCTTAAAAAGAGACACACATGCTATAGCGATATTCTGGGGTAAGTAATTAACATAATCGTGTTTAAAATGTGTGAAGGATCAGAGTCAAGCCAGATCATAATCTGATCTCTGATGCACCGAGTCTCTCACCTCTGTGAGTAAAATAAAGTAACTGGACTGATGGCAGAATGGCTCCCTGCTCTCAGCATGGGGGCTCTCTAGCTGAGCTGGAGGGGCTAGGGCTGGGGTAGCTTTCTAAGAGCCAAGTGCTCCCCTGTCCTGATTCACAGTGGCTGTCTGAGACCCACCTTGATCTCTCCTGGTGTCCCCATCAGTAAAAGTAAAGCAGCTGAGAATGGAGCTCACCATCTAGTCCTGGACCGAGCACGACCAGCAGCATCTCCTCCCTCAGGACTGCAGCCCCTCAAGGTGGGAGGTCGCCCAGATTCACCTTCGCTGCACATTTCCCTCACCTGTGGCAGCCTACTCCATTGGGGAGGCATTCTGAGCACCGAGGTCTTGGACCCTCCAAGTGCAGATGCGAGGCGTGGCTGATCTGTGAACACCTTTCAGCGGGAAGTCAGTGGCACACATGCATGCCATCTTGCCATGTGTGATGAAGACTGGAAAGTGGAAAACCATAACCAGGTTCACAAAGACCAACCTGTTCTAAAACAAGTGACCAAAACTCACTGAAAGACTCGGCTTCTGAGGCAGGACCCGTGGGAGGGGTTCCAGAAAGAATTCTCCAGTGAGGAGCATTCCAGCTGTGGGGCAGCCTCCCCTTGCTTCTGGCTAATCCCCACAACCATGAGACCATTCGGTGGATACTTCCTGATCACCTACTATGCGCTGGGACCACTGCAAGCTCGAGTCTCCTCCTTCGCAGTCAGCAGCATATGTGCAGACACTGCAGTGGCCAGAATCCAATAACCTCCTTGAATATGGAGCAAGGGAAGGAGAATTTGTCTGTAAGTTATTTTAACTTGGAGACAATCGAGTTTGGCTACGGATTGGAAGAGCATTTAATGATCCAAGTGGCCAGAGCAGCCAGAGATAGACAGAATTTGTCATTTGTCAATTGCTAATGAGTTAGAGTTGACTTAATTATCTTTTTCTCATATTATACTTTTTCTAAATCTAGATTTTCCTTCTCCTGTATCCTGGAAGCTCTGCCATGCTTATTTTGTAGCCCTTGGAGGCACATGTGTGCATGCGTGTAGGCGTGTGCTGGCGGTGGGGGAAGGTGAATTTAATGTACGTGTTCTGCTCTTCCCAGCCATCAGGATGAGCTCCATCATTGGCAGCTTGACTTCGTGCCACTCATAGCGCGCAGAAGACTTCAGACAAGAGGCACTTGATGTTCCTGAGCCAGGCAACCAGGCTGGCTTCACTGGCACGGAAGGGAGAAGAACGTGGTGACCTGGGAAATAAGGAGAGGCCTCAGAAAGAGGGCTGGGGCCAGGGAGGCACCCAGGGAGGCTGCATGGTACAAAGGCAGTGAGAATTTTGGGGGCTCTGAGAGCAAACTGGGATGCTTTCCTCCAAAGCTGATCACCTTCTGTATCAGCAGGACACCTGTATGCTACTTTATATAATTGTGAGATAATAGAAAATAAATATATTGGTCTCTGTGCTCAGTTCCTGGTACAGGGCTCCCGAAACCCTTGAAATCCCCCAAGAGATGACAGCACTTGGAGCATTTTGTGTTCTAATGAGGGGACTCTGGGTGGGCTCCTGCGTGGCTCCTGGACAGGGGCTGCTGGCCAGAAAGACCAAGCAATGATTCAAAGCTTGGTTTGTCCAGTGCCACCCCCAAACTCCAGAGAGAAGACGGGGCTGGAAATGGAGTTGGTAATGATCATGCCTCCATGAGGAAGTTTCCATAAAGTTCCAAAAGTACAGGGTTCTGGGAGCTTCTGGGGGTGAATGCATCCACACTGAGATGGTCACGCACCCCAGCTCCATGGGACAGAAGCTCCTGCGCTTGGAACCCTCCCAGAGTCACCCTGTGCGTTTCTTCTTCTGGCTGCTCTTCTCTGTCCCTTATCACGTCCTTTACTAAACTGGGAAATGTGAGTGACTGTCCCTCTGTGCTCTCTGAGCCAGTCCAGCAAATTAATGGAACCTGGGAAGGGGTCATGGGAACCTCTGTTTTGTAACCAAGTCTTGGGAATCTGGGGAACCTGCAATTTGTGACTGGTGTCTGTGTGGGGGCGACTCCTGGGACTGAGCCCCAAATCTGTGGGATCTGACCCCAGCTCCAGGAAGATAGTGTCGGAAATGAGTTAAATCATAGGACCCCCAG
>NC_048220.1:144926683-144927770 GCF_002007445.2 Ailuropoda melanoleuca | reverse complement strand
ATATATATATATATATATATATATATATATATATATATAATGGATTATGACTCAGTCATTAAAAAGACTGAAATCTTGCCATTTGAAATGATGTTGTTGGAACTAGAGAGTATAGTGCTAAGGAGAATAAGTCCCTCAGAGAAAGACAAATACCACATGATTTTACTCATGTGTTGAATTTAAGAAAAAAACAAAGAAATAAAGGGGAAAAAGAGAGAGAGAGGCAAACCAAGAAGCAGACTTTTAACTACAGAGAGCACACTGATGGTCACCACAGGGGAGGTGGGTGGGGGGATGGGGGCAAAAGGTGATGGGGATTAGGAGTGCACTTGTCGTGATGAGCACTGGGTAATGTACAGAATTGTTGAATCACTACATTGTATACCTGAAACTAATATAGCACTGTATGTTATGAACATTGGGGTGCATATGGCCCTTCTCTTCACTATGTCTGTATCTTTGGGATAAATACCCAGTAGAGCAATGGCTGGATCATAGGGTAGCTCAATTTTTAACGTTTTAAGGGACCTCCACACTGTTTTCCAGAGTGGTTGTACCAACTTGCATTCCCGCCAACGATGTAGGAGGGATCNCAATGTAGGAGGGATCCCCTTTCTCCACATCCTCTCCAACAATTGTTGTTTCTTGCCTTGTCTATCTTTGCCATTCTAACTGGCGTAAGGTGGTATCTCAGTGTGGTTTTGATTTGAATTTCCCTGATGGCTAATGATTTTGAACATTTTTTCATGTGTCTGTTAGCCATTTGTATGTCTTCATTGGAAAAGTGTCTGTTCATATCTTCTGCCCATTTTATGATTTGTTTATTTGTTTCTCGTGTATTGAGGTTGAGAAGTTCTGTGTAGATCTTGGATAACAGTCTTTTATCTGTAGCGTCATTTGCAAATATCTTCTCCCATTCCATGGGCTGCCTCTTAGCTTTTTTGACTGTTTCCTTGGCTGTGCAGAAGCTTTTTATCTTGATGAAGTCCCACAAGTTCATTTTATCTTTTGTTTCTCTTGCCTTTGGAGATGTGTCATGAAAAAGGTTGCTTTGGCCGATGTCATAGAGGTTGCTGCCTATGTTCTC